>NW_017277450.1:476296-507456 GCF_001594065.2 Cyphomyrmex costatus | reverse complement strand
CTCTCTCTCTCTCTCTCTCTCTCTCTCTCTCTCTCTCTCTCTCTCTCTCTCTCTCTCTCGGCTACTCGACAGACGTCGATCCGGTGGATTATCAGTGCTGATTACTATTCACCTCTTATAACGTGTTAATTAGGAACGTTCATCAATTGCAGAATTCCTAATCGATATGTTATGTCTTTGCAACGTATGATTTCGCGACATAAAACAGAAAACTCCAAGAAGCTACCGGTTACTCACCAAATGCCGTGAAGAAGTAGTGATCGAGGATTCCTTCTTCTTATCTAACATGATTAAATATGGCAATTCTGTGCATTCTTTGACGTAGGCGCGACGCGTTGTATCGGGATTATCACACATGGATGCGTTTCAAAACTTAACTGTCAACTTCGATCTTTTATCCTAGTTCAGTGAACAATAACAAAGACAAAACGTTAGTTGAGAGAATCAAATTTTGGAACGCAACCCAGGTGATCTGGTGGGATATTGTATTGATCAGAGATCACAGATGCGTCATTCAATTACAATCGTTAATTAATTGACACACTAAACAATCACGTTACATTTATTCGGAACTACCGGCTACTCACCAGCGACGGGTCGCTGCCGACGGGCGTCGATGCTGATTTCGCGAATCAAAGTAGATATACCATTTTCGAAACACCGCGACGATATCACTCTCGAATTTACTCGACACTCACTATTAATTGATTCTGAACGAACTGCGATCGATATCGCTCACGACATTAAATAAACGCGCTCAATAAAACGTCATTTTAGCCAAAGATTGCCTGAGACCGCTATAACGCAATAAGTACGCGTACTCCCCATCTTAACCAGTAATTGGAATATTATATGTTGTAGATTTGGAATATTTTTTCTAATTTTTAAATAATGTAATAATTTGAAATAATTTTATTAATTAAGAGAAATATATATAATATATAATTTATATTATTTCTTTAATGTCTTAAATATTTAGTGTAAAATTATTTTTAATCGCGCGCGCGGCGCGAATAACTAATATCGTCATTCACTCATGGATCATGGGGCGTTAGTGAAAATTTCATAACATGGTAGTTAAAATGTTATTAAGATATTATATACACTTTCGGGCAGCTTTAACTCGTGAACACTATCGATACGTATATTTTACGTTCAAGCATTGAGCGCTAAGCAGTGCCTTCATTGGTTCAATTAGAAGGTTCAATCTGCCATTAGTTAAAAGGTAGGATAAGCGAAGAAAAACTTTTAAAATTTTTTCGTTAGGTGACATCAGCTTGTTATAATACTGATCTCTTAATAATTATTATAAGTATCATAAATAGAGAACTTGATAAATAATAATTCAATTTTTAAGCAGTTTTATGTTATATATTGTATATATATATATATATTATTTATTATATATTTTGTATAAGTATGAGAATACAATCGTACTACATGGTCCATATCAAGATTAAACTTATAGTGTACTTATTAATCATAAAAGTCTAGATTATATTGTTTTTTTTTAATTAAAAATATGAAATATATGAAACTTGTATTACATTAATTAAGACAGGCCTATTTTCTTATAGAAAAAATTTATGTAATAATAGCAATACTGTGTTACTCAACATAAATAACTTTTTCGATTTAAATAAAAGTCAAATATTATATCGTGTGATAAATATATGTAATGTATATTATAGATACTTATGAATATATATTTTTGAAGTTATTAATATTCGATAATGATAAATCATAAAATGAATATTATCTGCTAATTATAAACTAATTATGATAAATCGTAAATTAATATTATATTATGAACCAATCGTATAAATTTCTAAAAAATAAAATATTCGAGACGAATAGATATCGAAATAGATGAATATCAAATTGTAACTATTAAATTCATAATCATAGTAAACGTACAGATATTGATAATAAAAATATCTATATAGATAAAATTATGGACTATCTATTTATCAATTCTTAGTTCTTCTTTTTCTTTATTTAGCATTACCGAAATTGCACACAATTAAAACCAATCCCAAAAATAAAAAGCAATATCAAATCATTTTTAAAATAAGAAATCTAAACAATATATATGATACTTTAAATATCTCAAAGATGTCATAAGTGTTATTTTAAAAACGTTTTTAAAATATTTCTTAGATATATGATATATGACACAAGGTAATATTTTTTAAGTATATAATTTATTTAAGTGTTATATTACACAAATAATATTTCATATTATATTTCTGATGTAGATAGTTTTATAATAGAGATCAAATCATTATATGTATTATATATAGTTTCTCGAATAGATATATCTTTAGTCTTCTTATGTACGCAACATGCGCGTGTTTTTAAAAATTCTGACAAGAAAATGAGTAGAGAAAATAATGCTGACGATGTTAAAATTTTATGAACTTAATGTCGTCGAGATACTTAAATTGTAATAAAAAGCGCGCCATATCAGCATTGTGGCTTGCGGCCACTCCGTATTCACCTCAGGCAAAGCACAAAAAACGCCGAAACCGCGATACGAAATTCGCTATCTAATCACTTAGCTATTCAGACTTTTACATGACGCGGAAAATTTCTGATCAATCCTCGTCTATCATGTGTGAATTTCGAAAATAATCTTGGAAATCGTTTTTATCGTGTCTAGATTTTCTCAATTCATTTATTTGATTTAAAAATGAACAGCTTCATTCGTTGGTAAAAAAAACTTACAGCATCCCGATATTACTTTACGAAACAATCACAGTATGTCAGTAAGTTCTGACATACCAATATCTGTTAAATGCCAATTTTACTTTTTCTCTATATGTTTTGCAACCTAACATTAATATACAGGATTGCGTTCTAAAAGTGACGTTGTCTCAAGAACTGCGCATTTGCAATTTGAATACTTTTCGCAAAAGTTCTCTCTTCCGCACATCGTAAAGAGAGAATAGAATTCTTTAACCAATCATCTTCTGAAATATTTTCTTAATGCAGTTTATAGAAGAGTTTCGTATAACTTTACGAAGAAGGTTATAGACGCATATTATCATATTGAGCCTTTCAAAATATCATACGACCTCCGTCTCCAGACATTTTCTCACAAATCATATAAAAATGGGAGGAGAAAAAGTAGAATATACTAGGAAATATTGACAAGAATATTAGATTGATCAACTCGTATAGGATTTTTCACGGTGATTTAGAAGTTCTCTGCATTTTGTAAGCGTTCAATGATAACATCGCGCGTGACTTTTAGTCACGTGGCGAACGGATGAAATGCAAATGTTATAACATCGCGCATTTGTTATTTTCAGCATCGACGAGAATGGCCCGTGGAACGCGACGAAGGAGATCATAACGCCGCACAACGACACTTTCTACACCGTCGAGAACCTGAGGCCGTTCACGGTGTACAGCTTCCGAGTGGCGGCGATAAATGCTTTAGGACGTAGCAAGCCTAGCCAGGCGTCCTATTACATGGTGACCCTTCGCGAAAGTAAGTTTCACGATTTTGATTTTTCGTCTCTCTTTTTTTCCCCAAGAAGAACAAAAAAGCTAAAATAATATATTGATAAATGAATCATGTCAAAAAAAAAATGACATGAATTCATCCGATAATTGGTCAATATGACGTCAAATTGACATTCTTGTTTTCCTTAGGCAGTCTCTCTTTACCTCATGTCTATCAAATTATCGAAGCTGAAATCCCGATTCATTTTCAACGAATGAACGAATAAGTAATCGATGTATTTTTATCGGAATATATATATTCGAATCGTTATTTTTCTCAGAAATTTTTCGAATGAGAGTAAGAGATATAAATTACAATTTTAAAGAGGCACAAAGAATTATGCGTGATATAAATACAACATATAATTATAAAATTTAATAAAGATAATTACGTTATATAGAATTTATTAAAATTTGATACCCTGACAGAATAATACATTTACATATTAGTTTCAATAAAACGATAACATATTATGGATACCTATACATATGATTTAATTATTATAAATACTTGTATGATTTATTACGTTTGTATATTATAAAAAAATATTAATTTATTGACATATTAATAATTATTATGTTGTATACATGTTATGAACAATGAACGCTTGTGAAAATTGCAGTGGTAGTGACGATACTGATTTCTCAGTAAATCGAAAACAGGCCGTTCTGATTTAAGTTATGCACATGAAAAAAATAATGTATTAATTAGCATTAAACGACTGAGCGATCTAATTGACATATAATCTTATTAAACAATGTGTCATAAAATCAGCATATACACAATAAATAACGAAAGGCCTTATTGATCTGAGCTAAATTTTAATGCTTAAATAATATTTCGATGTCTTTAAATGTAAACTTAAATTGAACCAGGATAGTAACATTACAAAATTAATAATAGTGATGTTAATAAACATCTTCAAAATGCTTTGAATAATATTTATTACGAAAAATATCACCTCAACCAGAATTTAAATCCTTACATTTTGTGATGGACGTCTGAATCAAATCACAAAGGTTATGAAATTTCGCAATAAATTATTTACAGTTTTTTAGGATGCTTATTAATGTCAATCTTTGTTTGAAAATTTAATTTGTGACGTTACTAGTTCGGTTTAAGATATTGTGTTTAAAGATTGAAAAGATAATCCTATTAATTTAATGAAACAACAAACAAATGTGCCATGTTTTTTAACAAAATATTTTATTGATGGATACACTGTCATTAAATTAACAAAAGTTTCAATTAGACTGCTAATAAACGCTGCTAATACAGTAATATCGATTTCTTTTCGTGTGTTTTAAAATTTCATGTTGCCTACCTATTGCTAATTTTGAAAAAAATTTATAAAGAATAATTAACGCTGTATAAAATTTACCTCTGAATACTACGACCATTGCCAAAGCATTTTCACGTTTCTTTCTTTTCTCTTTCGCTTTTCTCGCTCTTCTAGAAGCGATAGTAAAGTTTTCCAGTGAAGGCCAATATCGGCTTTAGGATATCCTGTCGTCGCGTACATCTGTGCTTCAAGCCGATTCAATCGTCCAAATTACATCTCCCGCAGGCTATCAAAACGAAGTTTGTCGACCACGATGACGCTGAGTGGCGTCATGCTAAATTAAATGGTTGACACTCTCTAGTTGTTAGCGTTCCCGAGGGAGGGCACAAAGCCGTTTTACGACGACACGCGAAAGAAAGTGACGGAATTCTGGCCGAGAGAAAGAATACAGCGGCGGCGGGGAGTGGGAGAGGATTGAGAGCGCGGCACGACCAGTTCTTGGCATCCGGAGAGGCGAGAAGAATCGTCCAGGCTAACTAAAGAGGCGCTAATTGCAGCCGGCAGCCGGCGGGAGCGTACAAGCAGGCTCAAGTCGAGCCTATTCTTTTCCTTTTGTTTGCTAATTCGTCCCTTCTCTCTCTTTCTCACTCCTCGTCTCTTTTTTTCTTTTCTTCCTATCTCTCTACATTTTCCAGATCCTTTCTTTCGTCGTCGGCGTCCTCAACGTCATTCTCTCGCATGTTATGAAATAGGTTGAGCGGGGTCGAATCTTGCGCCAGGCCAAGCCGACCCTATAAATTCCGTCGAGCGCGACCGCGCGCAGGAAGATGGCCAGCAACGTGTAGCCATATATATACGCGCCACGGACGACAAAGTTTACAAGTGCGAGGACCATCTCGCCGTTCCACGCTCTCAACCCTTTTCGACCTGGATTCCCGCGCGTCGTTGATCGCAGGCCCCAATTACCGGGTTATTCGCGTGCGCGCGCGTGCATGCGAAGGACCAACTCGCGGTCCAACGGGAATTAGGTGGCTCGTGGAATGTAACCCTCGTAGATGGAATCCCAGTTCATTTTTAACGGATGAACGAGTAAATGCGTGAGCACTGAATTCACGTCTGTTACAGTTCGCTGGGTTTTTTTTCTCGACGTTTTGTGCCCTCCAGTTTTCTGCGCGCTGATCATTCATAAAATACCTATACGAAATGTTACAGGGTCAATCAGAATAATTGATGTTACAGTTTTTATAATATTGCACACATTATTATACCGGAAGATATAATTTTTATCGAATTTTTTATATATTAGATTTTTTTAGTTTTTAGTTTATATCATGTCGCTTGTTAGAATGTTAAAATACATGTCTCTGGTCACACATTTTACGCGATGTTTATTATATTAATAATATTATATTATATTGCATATTTAAAAATAGTTATTTAATTTATATTCCACAAATTTGTACAAATTATTATAATTAATCGCATTTAATAATATAATTAATAGTTTATTTAGAGACTGAAAAGAGGAAATTTGACATTCTTCATGTATTCACTCACATCTGCATTCACATACATGCCTTTCTTAATTATTTACACATTAATTTATATTATCGTAGAGAGGGTGGTAACATATTACATTACATTATTAACCACGTAATATGATATTAATAACATGCTAATTAAGTTTTAAATTGAATGTATCGATTGCCGAATATTTTGGATATCGTCCCTGGATTTGTTATTGCAACAAGTTTCAGTGTTACATTTCTCTATACAACCACCTAACACAGTATCTAAATTTATAACAGAAACCTAAATTAACACAAATGAGGGAAAAAGACCATTTCGATCAAATTTGATGTCTAATAATAGTTTCGTGTGAAGTCCTAAACCTCATTTTTGTTATACATTTGTCGGTTAATTTTTACATAATGTTGCTTAAATTAATATTTATATTGTTATACTAAGAAAAATTTCTTGCTAAAAATGAACAAACCAGAAAATTCTGATCATATTAATCAGAATTTTGATTATAAATTAGAATCATAATAGATTCAATTAGAAAAATTTAATTATCCATTTTCAGAATTCGAACAATACAATTTCTATTTGCACCGTAATTGTATCGAATCGAGAATATTTTCATCTACTTATTATGTACTGCTTTTATAAATCATCGACGTTTGCTGGAAATTATAAAATTCACACTTTTATAATATTTACACAAATATTATTAGACACTAAGATAAGAAAATGATATTTATTGTGTTGAATATTTCTCGGTTGAGAATCATCTCACTTAATATTGTTTAAATTAAAATTTATATTATTAAATATACAGAACCGAGAGGGTATTTTCGTCCGTAAACGTGTTGCTTTTACTACATTGAGAAAATTTTCTGATTGAAAAGTGGACGAACCAGAAGATTTTGATCACACACACATCAATCAGAATTCTAGTTATATCTCGACTAGAATTATAATAGATTCAATCAAGAAAATTCTGTCAATTTTTAACCAGGATTTCAATTAATCCAACCCGGCTCTTTTTCCAATGTATATGCATTCTCTTCGTGGATCAACAAGGTTTATTTTATACTCACGTTTCGAACTCCGATCCTGTTTCCGAGATGTTTTGCGTTAAAAATTGGAACTATTCGATACTACGTTGGAGGTTTATTTCGCAAACGGATATTGTATGCCTGACGCTTATTAGATACATACGTAGCGATACGTTATAACCATGACCGGTAGCAGCTCATCGACAATGGTTCATCATTCCGTCGTGTGAGATGGGAATAATTATCTGGCTATCGAGACACATCTGTATTACCGAGCCGGATTTCGCATATCGCCATGTGGAAATGCGCTCGTATACACACATCCGTGTTAATAATTAATTTAAACACCGCCAATGACGTCAATGGGGCCGATACGTGACACGGCCAAGAGAAAAATTCGGTGGTGATATTATTTCAACGGTGTCGATAAATCGCGGAATCCTACGCGCGATTTTATTCGCGTATCATTGATGTCGGTATTTTTGTAATTTCCCGTCGCAATATCGCACGCTATCCCATCAGCTGTGCCTGAATTAACGCTTCCAGATAACGCTCGCGATAAAATCGAGATAATTCTCTCTCTCTCTCTTTTTTTGTTGCTTCGTTACGTGACTGCAACATACGCTCGTTTTCCCACGGTAGTTTAGATTCGATCGCGCTATCGAATCGGTCCTTCCGCCAGTTGACGAATATCATATCGGGGAAATATAATATTGTTGAACCATGGGACACACGCGCAGTTTGTTTTTACGCGATGTTAAGTAACGCGATACAGCGCGGGAATTTTTATGTATTAAAATAAAAAAAGAGAGGAAAAGAAAAAAAACTTTCGCGAGACGAAACGGAGCGACGATCGAAAAACGATACATTCGTCGTGCGAAACCGGCGCTGCTGGTTCGCGGCGGCGAGGATGAAATGCGGTCGCGATATATTCGTGTTGTCGGTGCAATGAGTATCGCATGCACTCGAAATCGACGGTGTGCGCGGCCGCAACATACGAAGAAACGAAGTATTTCCGCGAATGTATTTCTGCGAACGACGTTTCGTACGTCACTCGCGACATTCTTCACAAAAGACAAATAGACGGGAGAAGAAATGTATACACAAAGGAAAGTATATTATATATTCTACACAAGTAATAATTACTTGTTTTAAGTATTTCGAAAGTTCTTTTACATCCACAGACCCGTAAGTCCATCACAAGCATGAAATTTATTCAAAATATATTCTGAATTTTAGTACAAATTTAATACTTTAATTAAGATCATTAAATTAAAACAAATTTAATTTGCTTATTATATAAAGTCGTTCCTTCGATGAATGTTATATTTTTTAAAAGAAAATAATTGTTTTGAGTACATATTAATACGAGTTTTTCTAAAATTACACAAAGAATAATATTTGGTTGAATTAACTGGAATTGTAGTAGAAAATAAACGATCCAAGATTCTGATTAAGTCTATTAGATTTCTGGTTAAATCTATGATATTCTTCTTATATAGAAGATTTAATCAAGGAAATTTTGAATGTGTTGATTATTTCAATTAGAATTCTAGTAAATTTAATCAGAAATCCAGTAGATTTAATAAGAATTCTGGATCGCTCATTTGTCACTAGAATTAATTCAACCAAAAATATTTTTCTCCTTTTAATGAACATATTTTTAAATTGTTATTAAAAAATATGTTTTGTTAAAAATAACCGTTAAAAGGAAGAAAATTGGGTAATCACTTTTTAGTAAAATGATATTTTTGTATGTATGTGTGTGTGTACACTAAACGGGAAAGAACGAAAGGACAGTTTTTTTTTGTTTGTAATTTTTCAAAACGATGATAGATTTCATCGTTTCTCCATCTGCGGCACACTTTCGTGCTTACCTCGTTCCCTCTGTTTTTAATTACGGACGATGCATTTTCGGGCTCTAACGGGAAATACTGTTGACGCGCTCTTCGAAAAACGATATCTTCCTCGTCGTCGGTTATTGCGGCGCGGCGCGGCGCGACGCGGCGCGGTGCGACGCACGATTCGTTTCAGTTTGCATTCGTATGAAACGGAATGTAGCAGTCGATATGCCCACATCGACATCGACGATCGTATACGAGTGGTGAATAATGCGTCAATATTGACAGGATGCGTAGACAGGTCACGTTGCGCGCGCGATTCGCCGATCCCGTCGCGCGAGTCCGGTAGATTCGACGACGGATTCGGCAAACAAACGGAACGACGAACAACGCCGTGATACCATGGATCCCGCCGCGCATTGGTTTATGCTACCGAATTCTAATTCGTGATTCTAATTCGTGGATATCGGACGCGGTAGGCCGGTTGGTAGGTAGATAGGTCGATTCGGTGGTATAGTCGCTCGGCCGCTCGTCCGTGTGGCAACGGCACGGGAATTCACGATGGCTCAAATGAAAGCACCCTTTCACCTCCCTCCGTACACCCGGATCAATAGGGCACGGACCGACGAAACTTCTCTACTACCACTTTACCTCGCGGCCGGGTCCAAATACGTATATACGGCACCGCGGTCCTCGTACCCATTTCCGGACCTCGTTCGCCCCCGCTCGCCATAAATATACAGCGCAACCAAGCTACCAATTAGCCATCGGGACACCCGTCGGCACTGCGTCGTCCTGGTAAGTTCATTCGCGCCAAACCGAAAATTGTAGGAACTCAGTTCACCGTTCACTTTTTTTTCGATCAATGTAAGAGCGTATCTTTGAGAATCCGCGGCTACGACTAAACCATTGAACGTAAAAATGAATTACCTAATAAGCAAACAAGAAACAATTAAATTGATTCTTCTTTATTGTACTTATACAAGTAATGACAGTTGTTTTTCTGAAAACCTAACTAAATTTATAGTTCAGCACAGATTAGAAAATAGTTGGACCAACAAATTAATTACGTATATATGACACTCGAACTAGTTGTTACAAAACTTTTTAGAGTATTGCTCATCATGCTCGAGATTCTGACGGTCCAACAAAATTATTTTCAGATCTGTATCTCGCTAAACTTTCAGATATCTCTGCAGCTAACTCGTTCTTTCCGTGCAAAATTTCTATGTGTCAATCAACGTTTCAACGTGACTATCGATTATGTTTGCTGAAGGAGATTATTCACTGGCCACATTGTTAATTCTGTATTTCGAGCAAGTTGAGCAGATTTACAACCGCTTGTAATAATAATGATAAATGAAGGACTTAAGGTTTAATCGTCTATTGGTTTAACCGCGAGGAATTTGCTCATCGATTAGATAGTTATATGTATATCCCGTACTCAATATAATTAACTTCGGCGTGAAATAAACGGGAACGAAGCCTTTCTCGCTAAAAATCGAACAAAAGATTGACAGAGAGAAAGAGAGATGGAGAAGGAAAAGAAGTGAATCGCATTGTTGCTACCGCAACATCCGATGGGTCGGGATCCTAAGTAAGTTCATTCGCGGGAGTCGTCTCGAGAATCGGGAAAGAGCGGTAGCTCCTGCCTGCTGTGCGAACTATTTTCGATTCCGACGGGGTTGATAAAGTAGTAGAGGGACTCGGCAGATGCAATAAAGGCGCCTTTCCGCGAGTCACGTTTCGACGTAGCGATGGGAACCCGAGGAATCTCTATAGTACAGTGTGACCGAGGTAATTTATTTTCCGCCTTGATATTACATAACGACAATACTTTGTCGCGCCCCGGTTAAATGATGAATCGTCCGAGGGCACCAAATCAGGCCACGATTCTTCGATCATGTCGTGCCCGACAATGCGGCCCAATTTTTACGCCTTATCGTTCGTATACTATGTGTAACTCACGTTTACTCGAGTTAGTCGAGTTCGACACGAACCCACCTGTTTTACCTGTTTTACCATATATAGTAAAAAAGCGCAAAGTATTAAGAAAAAAATTAATAATTACAGTTTAATTACGAGGGAGGGGAAGGGATGCATTACGTAAAGCGCCAACTTCGATCGGTATGGCGTAATTTCGCACGCTAAGCCATGTAATATGTGCGCTCGTGTACTTACGCCGCTATTACGCCGATACGTAGATTTCGAGAACAATATTAGCAACGTTTACGCGGACGGTTTGTCACGATTAAGCGTTTCAGCGCTTACGGCGAAATTGGTACTTCGATAATATATCACGGAAGCATAAAACCGACGCTATCGTCATAAACACGCCGACGGGGTAATAATAAGTTAACGCAGATTTAGCGCCGGTAAAAAGTGCAGCTTGCATTTATCGCGACGTTAAAATTGCCCAACGTAAGTGAAGGGGGCGGAGGCTACCCTAAGCGACTTATCACCTTTCACTTATTTCTACTAATACTCAATTCGCTTGTCAGCTTATTCGTTGTACGCCGGCACGTTATCCTCTTTTCTGACAATTCATTATATAAGTATAGAGCATTTTTATCAATGGCGCGATTTTACTTTATGCGAGATATATATACTTCTCCGCTCGCAGAAATAATTGTAAAGATATAATTAATCCAATATACCATATTCCTTCTTAGAATCATAAATTAACGCGATCGATTGTCATATTTATTTTCAAATATAAAGATAGATTGTTAGACAGAAGGTAATTGAACGTTAATTAATAAAATAATTGATAATTAAATAATGGACGATGGCGAAACTGCTCGTTATTGCGGCAAAATCCCTTACTTTTCCACTTCTTGTACGACGCTGACGCTCCGTACGATCGTCGTCGCACAATTAATCGCTTCGTTATCGTGCAATTAACGTTTTCACCGGCATTAAACACGACGGATGGGTCGGTCAGGTTAACTGAGCGGCCACTGACGCACAACGCGCATTAAATGTCTCGGTATAATTTCTGCGATAATTTCTCATCCCCCGCGGCCGAGTCCGCCGACGCGACGTGCCGACGCGATATCGCGACTGCGCGACGGGGGTGTTTCAAAAAGTGACACGCGGATGCTAATTATTTCGAACTTGGCTCGTCTGCCGTAACTGGGGACAACGAGCCTCTCACCTGCCTTGCCTTCGCGATAAGGCAACCTGAAACAAATTACACTGGCATTAAAATTATTACACGACCATTTTTTAGCGACTCACACCCGCGCGTATTTCGGTCGACGTCATGGAGATTGAATAGCCGTACACGGTGCTTCTCGGACGTGTGAAACGCGTCGCGCGCGAAGAAAACGATATTTAATAACGGCAAAAATTCACGATGAAACGAAATATATATTTTTTTGGGTGCGAAAAAATTCAATGTTCCATCGACTCATTTTTCCACACGTAACGACATGGAAAAAGATATCAATTTACCGCGCATATGTGGATTGCGATATGCGGATTTAGATGCGGTTCGTATATGCACGCGGAAACGTGGAATTAAAAATGTCCGATTTCGAAAACAATTTCACGAGGGAGGGAGATCAATAAACGGTGCGTATGCTGGTAAACGACCGCGTGTATGTATATAAAGAGATATTGTTAACATAGATCGAATGATTTCGTCGAAAATGTACATTCTATGTCGAGCATAAAATACATTCGCGCGTGCGTCAACAACACGTATGAATATCTGCAAAATTTTATATCGCGCTCTTCCATAAACATGGGAAAACTTGAAATTTCCAAGAGTTTGAAAATTTATATCCATGATTGTCGATTAAATATTACGTTTTAATTTTTCTCTATTCGCCCGGAAAATGGAGGAGGGGCAGGAGAGTTACGTATTTATTCGGTATTCGACGCAATCACAACTATCGATTTCCGGCCATTGAACGCTGCGTCCCGCAGCAACTTTAAATATTATTTTTACGATATGTCATATCGCGTTGTTCTTTAGAATCAGTTTTTTTTTTCATAAATTAATGGATTTCTGTAGTGTTTAACATTTAATTTAAATGTTTCGATAAAAAAGGAGTGCGTGTGAGAGAGAGAGAGAGAGAGAGAGATTAATTAATTGATTGATTGATTGAGCGCTTATTTTAGTTCTAAAAGCAAATATAATAATAATGCAACAAAAGTAGCTACGAAATAAAATAAAATATAAAAAAGTAAAAGATATACTTAATACTTAACAAATGAAGAGTTACGGACAATAAGGAGTAATGATCAAAATAGTAACAAAGAAAAACAAAAATAATAATTAAAGAGAGAGAAGGAGAAAGATCGATTGATTAAGCATTTAGTTCTAAAGTAAGCCCTATCTGAAATCTGTAAATATAGGACAAAGCAGAGAGCAACAGAAAAAAAATACAAAAAAAGACATAAAAAGTAGAAGATACATTATATAAATATATGTAATGTAGATATAATATAGATGTAATACATACATTGCAGATAAAAATGAAGATAGTAAAGTATAATAAAAAATATAATACAAAAGAGTAAAAATAATACATTACAAGAATAAAATAAAGAACTATAGATATTAGTGAAAATAAAAGAAAAAAATGCGAGAGAGAGAGAGAGAGCGAGAGAGAGAGAGAGAGCGAGAGAGAGAGAGAGAGCGAGAGAGAGAGAGAGAGCGAGAGAGAGAGAGAGAGCGAGAGAGAGAGAGAGAGCGAGAGAGAGAGAGAGAGCGAGAGAGAGAGAGAGAGCGAGAGAGAGAGAGAGAGCGAGAGAGAGAGAGAGAGCGAGAGAGAGAGAGAGAGCGAGAGAGAGAGAGAGAGCGAGAGAGAGAGAGAGAGCGAGAGAGAGAGAGAGAGAGAGAGAGAGAGAGCCGCGAAGCTTCATCGGTATTTCCCGAAGGGATAAAACAATCTGTTCTCGCATGGAATAAACACACGATATTTAGATGAGCTTGGGCCACTCAAAGTCGCGCGAATTTCCTCGTGTAACGAGATACGTATTGTATTCATGAATGCAGGCGTAATACTTTTCCCTTTCGGACGCGTGATGTACTTTTTCAGGATTAGCTTTCCTCTTATTTCTATTTTTGGGATTCCGCTTCCTTCCCCGAAGTTTAGGATTGGAAGGATTTACGTATACAATATATATGATTATTTGCAGTACCAGAAGGAAAACCGACCATCACGGCGGCTCACAATACCTCAGCGACGTCTATTTATCTGGCGTGGAAGCCGCCGAGTCGCGACACCATACACGGCGAGTTCCTTGGGTATCGCATCGGATACCGGCGACGCGAGAAAGCGGATGAAGAGATGAAAAACGTTTACATTCGTGATCCTGCTGTCGACGTAAGTATAGCGTTGTGACACTTGTTCTTATAATACGCCATTTATTATGTATGAGAGGTAAAAAGAAGAAGAAAAAAACGTATTATATATTTTTTTTCCTTTTCAGAATCACAGTATTCATAATTTGGATACCTTCACGCAGTACCTCGTCTCCCTGCAGGTGTTCAACCCCGAGGGTCACGGACCGGCGTCGACCGTGACGGTGATGACCGACGAAGGAGGTAAGATAATAAAATCGAACTGTCATCGCGTGATTTTCCGTAAGACTCGGTAGAAATAATTGTAACGATAAATCTGAGTGTACGAAATTAAATTAGGAAATTCTCCCCGAGTATAAAGCAGATACGGAATACCGTATATACCCAAGCACGGTAAAGCAGAACGCGGGTATCGTTCGTAACAAGGTATTCAACGGAAAGCTGGTTTAGCTGCAGCTGCAATACGAGAGTTCTACGTAGTTACGAGAGCGAATGTTTGCTTGTTCACAATATCGTTTGTATTAACATTTGTGTTAATTATTAAGCAGAGAGAGAGAGAGAGAGAGAGAGCTTGCATTGCCCTCGGCTAGACTTAGACTTCGGGACTTCTCTTATCACATCGTGGCAATTCGCACAGGATTACGAACGTATCTATCAAAATATTTACCGTTTGTAATTGAAATGTTAAGATAGAACTTTGAAATAATTTTCACCGAGAGCGAGAGAGAGAGAGAGAGAGAGAGAGAGAGGAAAAAACGACCGTCTCAAGGTCTCTACAAAATGAAGTTTCATTCCTTGTTTCTAACCTTCATTTAGAATGCATTATATAGCCTGTTTAAATCTGCTGCTGCTGATGATTCATCGTTTTCATCGTTACATCCTGAATCATCGTCATCGCTCTGCGTATCTACAACCAACTTTCTAGCTGCCACTGCAGGCATTATTCTCACTACGATATAGAAATTTCTTCTCGTGAATGTCGGGAGTGCTCTATTCCCGAAGGGAGTATTCCCATAATCTAGACTGCTGGATAATGCACGAATCATCGCGAATACACTTGGGAATTTCTCATTCACAGAAACGTTTCTCCACATTCAATATAACCTTAGTTAGTATTTTTCTAAAGAGTCTATTCTGCCAATTTATAAGAAGTTTCCAACGAACTTCATTTTACAAGCTTACTAATGAGTATGAGGAAGAGCGAAAGAGAGAGGGAAAGGAAAACGGGAGATAAAGAAAGAGGTCAGAGGCAGCTGATTCAAAGGTCCAAGAGAGAAAGAGAGGATCCCGTTCGTGCGAGAGAGACGCGAAACGGACACGAGTGGAAGGAGAAGAAGTGGGGATCGTGACAGCCGGTGACCGTGCGATAGAGGAGGCCGACTGCAGAGAGAGACCAAGGAGAGACGAGGAGAGAGATTGGGACAGAGAGCGAAAGAGAGAGACAGAGAGAGAGAAGGAAGGGGAGAAAGAGAGAAAGCGGGAGCAGCTGCTACGGCGTTTCGGTCGACGCCGCGCCTGGTCTCGACAATCGATTTTCCCCGATTTTTCAGCACGCGGCAGCCAAGTGAGAGAGAGAGAGAGAGAGAGAGAGAGGAGAAGTGCCCGCTCGAGTCGGCCGCGGCGAGCACGCTGCATCGGCACACCAGCAGCCGGTCTGCTCGTCATCGTCGTCGTCGTCGTCGTCGTCGTCGGTAGCCGGGAGTCATACGACAACGAGGACACGGAGTATCGAATCCGCGTCGAGCGCACGTGCATCTCTCGGGTCTCTCGACCGCGTGTAACGTTGCCAGGTCAAGAAGTGGTGCCTTCGTGACTACCGTGGAGGCTTGACACTTGATCCTGGGATCATCGGATACTCGTGGTACTGTGTGTGTGTGTGTGTGTTTGTGTGTGAACCCTTCGCAGGTCGAAAATCCACTTGAGGAAGAGACAAGGAGAACGTCGTATAAGACGCGAGTGGGTGCAGCCGAGTGTTCCTCGAGGAGAGATGGAAATTTCGATATAAATATTTCGAACGACGTGCGAGATTCCCTGCTCTTGTACATACATATATATATATATATATATATATATATATATATATGTACAGTGCCCCCGGTGATGCGCCGGATACGAGAGGGACCCGCAACGATGCACGAGCTGCGGCGAAAACGTCGCGCGCGCGCGCGCGCTCGCGTGGACGCGTGAGTGCGTGAACGTGCGTAAATTCGTAGTGAGCACTACCTCGTCAATCTCGTCGATGCAACGCGAGTGCGCGTGTATAGTCGTTGGCGTGCACGCGTCGCGCTCACGCGCGCGGTTGACAGTACGCGCGTCATTCCCGGCAGTGTGAGTGGCCGCTTTCGTGTAAAAATAATCCGGAGTCGCGTGCGTTTCCTCGCGTCGATTTGCGGTTCGTGGTGTGGCGGGTTCGTGGAATCGCCCCGCGAGTGCGAAAAGTCGCGACCGAGAGAAAGGCTGTCCCGCTGCTGGTAGAAAGAAAGAGAGGAAGGAAGAGAGAGAGAGAGAAAGAGAAAGAGAGAAAGAGAGAGAGAGAGAGAGAGACAGGCGAGCTCGCCGAGATGGCGGCGGACCCGTCGATTCCGACGACGCCTCCTCCGGATCGCTGCGGTTGACGCCTAGTCCGTGAAATCGTAAGGATATATCGTGGGCGGCAGGTCGTCGCTCGCCTATGGGTGTGATCCTTTGTTCGGGCCGCGCGCGAGTCGGGAGTCGCTCTTCGATCGGCGAGTCCCGCTGCTCCGAATCGCGGATTTCGGAGCGGGCAGAGACGACGACGGGGTCGCGAGGGGTCGATACCAGACGCGAGCGTAAGCGAGAGAGATGTGCATGTCGAGCAGTGCCAAAATGAAACTGGTGCGGCGAATCCGTAATGTTCTCCGTATACGCTGTAACTTTGCGCGTTACACCTCGCTTTACATCTTTCACGGTGGTTCTTTTTTGTTCCTCTCGTTCGATTCGTCAGGTTTCTCCAGTGCGTCAGGCAGGTGCAGGAAGTACGAAACCGAATTGCTGTGTCCTTCGGGAAAGAATCCTTGGAATTCTTTTATGTCCTCCTTGTACTTTGTGAATGTCGTCGCGAGCGAATGCTTGAGAGGGAAACGGAAGAGAAAAGGAAGAAGAGTTGATTAATCGATGGACGAACGTATTCACTGTGCAGAAAAATAACACTTGCTCTCTTTCTCTCTCTCTTTTCCTCTAACTTTGCTTTCCAGTGCGTTGACTTGAGCGTGAATACGATGCGATTTTACGAATGATTTTGGTCATCGAAAAGTATTAATCGGTTTCAATGAGACGACAGATATCACTAAAGTGAAAATGGGAACTAAATCCGTAGCGTTTTTTCGTGTCGCTTAACTTTCAGTCCTTTTATATTTGACGCAAGAAATTTCTATTGCAAACTCATTTCGATTGTAGCAAACTTCAATCGATTTTATTGACACTGTTTATTTTCTTTTATATTCGATGAAGAAAGAAAACGAATAATACTATTTTATATATGTGATCATTTTGATTAACGAGAAATATCGATACATTTCAATGACACAACTGTGACAACGTTTGATTTGCTTTGTTCATACTTGACACAAGAAAGTCTGACTATTTGAACGTGCTGTTTTTATAAGTAGAATTTCGATCATCGCGAGAAAAATCATAAATTTTTAACCGGACAATAAATGTCATTGAATAATAGAAGCATCGCTACGATAGTGTGATTCTAAAAAATAAAGCAGATTGCGAATTATGTTGAATAATAAAAGAGACGAAGAGAATCAAGTCGTCTCTCTAACTTCCGGTTCGATTCGAAAGAAAATATAGCAGAATGATTCCGTCGCGATGCGGTGCGACGCCGCGTGGCGACGCTCGACGACGACGACGACGACGACGACGACGACGACGACGACGACGACGTCGACGTCGACGAAGCGACTTTGACGGACTCGGTCGTCGTTGCGAGTTCGATCGGTAGAACTCGGTGCATCCGCCGCAGCCACGCATCGCGCAAAGGGCTATGTTCAGATTTCCACTTGAGTGCCATTCAGATTTATTTAATTCTTGTTGTTCACTGAATGTTAAAAAAGAATAAAAAGAATAAAATATCCAGAGAGAGTGTGGATGGAAATCTAAACGCGCCCTAGAAAAAGGAACGCGCACGAAAAGAACGATTTTGTTTGCAGAATTTAGCTAGATACGAATTGAAAAATAATTTCATATGCTGGAAAAAGAGTTTGGTAATAGTTACTAAATGTTTGCTAATACAACCAAAAATTATTTTGTTTTCTTAAATATTGGTAATACCTACTGAGTATTTAGGAAAGTAAAATAATTTTTAGTTATGTCAATCAATCATTTAATTGACATTGTTTCACTAAATATTTAAGCAGCTGTTACTAAACTTTTTTTAGAAATCTCAAGAATCTGAATAATACTGCGAAAATTTTTGATATTCTAGTAATCAGACTAGATATCTCGAAGCAGCAATAATAACCCAATTCCTTAAATTAAATAACATTTTGTTATTTTTAAACTCATGTATGTTATAATAAATTATAAATTTCTGTAATTAGTTCAGAGTAAACATCTATCTTAATGTATTTAGGAAGTAATAAAATTAATTTGAGTCAAATTTAATATTTTTATCTGTTAAATTGTTTAATTCCATTATTTTTATAAAATTAACAATGTATTAAATAGGAGTAACGATGATCGAGAAAAATTAAAAGCATTATATAACTCAAAAATTGGGTATAATTTGACATTTTAAATTTCACAATGCAGTTTGTGTGAGCGTCCCGTATAATTATATATATTGATGGTTCAAACAAAATCTTTTCAAATTTGTACCTACACGAAAATAGTTTCGCTAAAGTATCTGAAAATAATTTTGTTGGACCATCAAAATAATGACGTAGGACGCTCAAACTCTCACGTATTGTAGAATATTTAAATTTTGTGCAACATTACTCATTATATCTGATATTTCTACAAAATTTATTTTGATGGCCTAACAAAATTATCTTCGGATCTGTGTCTAGTCAAATTTTCAGACATTTCATCAAAATCGTTTTTTTTTCGTGTAGCTAAATTTTTTTAAATGCTTCAACAGAATCGTCGAGGGAGGAAGCACGCGGCGACGACAGATCGTCGTAGGGTCGACGCACGCTCCGGTGTTTCTCTCGCGCAAAAATCGCGATCGGGGTCAATCCATTCCTCGCTGCCGTTTCGAATCACGGACTCTCGGGTTGTCCCAATTTCGACCTGACGTTCCTCATGAATAGTCCGTGGCGCGTTTATCGGAGCATCCGCGTGCAATATGCAATCCACCGACGTT
Source organism: Cyphomyrmex costatus (assembly GCF_001594065.2). Taxonomy (NCBI): domain Eukaryota; kingdom Metazoa; phylum Arthropoda; class Insecta; order Hymenoptera; family Formicidae; genus Cyphomyrmex; species Cyphomyrmex costatus. Next base: position 487,612 of record NW_017277450.1, on the reverse strand, counting down.
GCTCTCTCTCTTCTCCAATTCTCTCCTTATCCTGATCGAAGATATGTGAGGAGGATTATACTTTCGGAAGCTTCCTTCTTTCGGAAGAGATGCGAGACTTGATTACATTACAAAATTCATACAGCGCCAAATGTGCTGATTTCACTCACTCGTTTTATTTATTGTCGCTCCTTCTTCCGGGTAATTTTCGATAGTGCATCATTGTGAGACATTTGGTTTCGCGCGCCGGCCAAATGTAGACGAGTCACGAAATAGGGCGCGGCCCCGGCGCGGGCGCTTTTTTATCTACTCTCATTTGGACGATTATATACAGGGTTCTGTCTCACTGTGAAGTAAAAACTCGTGCAAGCGTGGAATTGACGTGGGAATCGTGGATTAGTCTCATCCGCTTTGCATCGCCCTTTTTCGCAGAGGACCGTAGTTTTTAAATGTTCCTATGCTAACAAATATTCAACATCACGCACACACAGTCCGTTACTTTAATTACAGTAACTTCAATCGTAAATGCGATAAAGGAAATATCATATTTTAATTACCATTTCAATGCGAAGCATGCAACACGCATCTTTTATGTTTCGCATAAAAAGAACTTTAACGAAACGTCATTATTCCTTTATGAGCCAATTGTAAGCCATCGTTATGTGGTCGCATGCGCGCGCGATTCTTCTTCATTGAATAAAAGTTTATATTGTCGCGAAATAACGCGTGTCGCGTTATTCGCCGGCATTATTTCGAAGCTCTTGCAATTATTTATCTATTCCATGCCAATTAGGCAGTAAATGGAATATGAAACTGGAGCGCGATTCTCTTTGTGCGAGGAGTCTCTCTCTCTCTTTATCTTTCTCTCTCTCTCTTTCTCTCCCTTTCTATTGACGAGGAAGCGCTATTGTTATTGGCCGTCCTATAATTTGCTTCTTTATCCATTTAACCCGGCGTTCGAGCAAACTCAGTTTCTCCCGCGACTGATGTTTAATTGTTCGCATTATATCAGGAAAATTTACTCTCGTCGTTTCAAAAGTACCCTCTCTTCGTTGATCGGAAATTGAAAGGATGTAAAGGGAAAAAGAGCTTGTACATATAAAAACTTTCTATATTGTGCTGAGATTTTATTTAGAGATTAGTTCTCCTGTAAAGATATGAGTCTGAGGCTTCCGTTCTAAGCGATTGAGAAATAATCTGTATCACGAATTAAATCTCTACAAATGAGAATATTTAAGAAATTCATTTTTTAATTTCAATTCTTTAGTAAAAATTCTTATGCAATAATCTTAACAACATTTTGAAAATTAACACACAGAAGCTTGCAGCATTTATTGCTATGTTTACAATGTCACTGAAATATTAAATAAATAGATATATACATATATTTTGCAGGAATGTTTCAATGTTATTATTATGTTGCTGGAATAATCTATAATGAAGATGTAGTAAAGAAACGAAAACATTTAATTATTATAATTTTGAAAAAAAAATCGTTTTTGAGAAAATGTGTCCTAACTTTTAGTGATATATAATTGCAGATATATTTTCTGCTACTTTTTTCACTTCTATCTAATATTATTATTTATACTATTATAGAAAAAATATAGTTGATTTTAATGAATATATTTAGTTAAATACTTGTTGTGTCTCTCAAATAAATATTTATTAAAATACACTATATATAATACATACGTATTTTTTCTCAGTGTATAAAAAAAAGTACATATTGTACACAAGTAATATAATAATTACTTATTTCAAGTATTTCAAAAGAGTTCGTATACCTGTAAATTAAAATCAGATTTCTTCGATCAATTTTATAAAATTCGTCAAAAGAAGAAGAAATAAATTCTTGTTTTCAGTACACATTGATGAGTTCTTTTAAAATTTATAAGTATATTTTAACATTGTCGAGAAAATTTTTTTTGTTAAAGATGACCGTTACTTAAAAGGAAGAAAGTAAATTGAGTGATTACTTTTCTCAGCAGTAGAATCATACTTTTTTATGCTTAACAGATTGATTGATAGGACGATATATCGATACTGACCATCGTTGTTTAGGACGCTTATTCCCCTAATCTCTATCCCACTAAAAATGTAAGGGGAAGTGACTCCACAACGTTCCAAGGGGGCCGAATAATCCGTTGCTGCCTACGATCTTCCCTCGCGATACACGATCATGCATGCATTGGATGACGAATACTTAGAAACACGATCGGTAATTTGTAATAATACTTCGGTTACCTTCCTAGAGATCTACCTTTTGAGTCTTTGTTTGCAGCGTTAAAGCGATTGCTATCGCTACGGGAGTAATTTAAATATTGGTAAAGCACAGTGTATATACAAGTCTTATCGGTGCGAATAGAGATGCGCAGTGTGCGCTATCGATGTCAACTTTCGTTTCGACCTTTCCGAGTCAGATAGAGTCAGATCTGACCTCGTGGAACTCTCTCGCGTTCCACGTAGATAGTGCGATTTCCGCATCCGCCGTGCACGCTCCGCCGGGATTTCTTCTCACTTGGGTGTTTCTCTTTCGCACGCGAGTCGCCGGGCTGATCCACGAGGAACTCACGCTCGCGATAGCGTCGCCTCGGGACTCATGCGAGGTTGTTTGTGTTCTCAACAGGAAGTAGTCGTTCTCAAATCTAACGCCGTGCAATCACGCCGCGACGATTCTCGCCGAAAGCTTGATTCGTCGCCCGATAACTCAAGGAACCTTTTGCGCCCGCAATGTGACAGTGATAATAAATCGACTGATGTACAATGCATCGTTGTGCGCTTTGCTCTTGGACCGCTGCGACAAAGACGGTGCGATAATTGAGCGAAGACGCGTCGCGAGAGGAGTGTGCCGTGTTCTTCGGCGAGGATGGGCGAATTCGTGAAATAGCAAGAGAGAAAGAAAGAAAGAAGATTTGGAGAAGAGTGAAAGAAAGGAAGAGAGAAAAAGGGAAGAAAGAGAGAGAGGGAGACGTACACGCGCGAGCACGCGGCGTTCTACAGCTGCAACTGCAGCGTGCGAAGAAAGAAAGAAAGAAAGAAGAAGAAGAAGAAGAAATGTCGTGGGCCAACGTGGCCAGTGCCGCTCAACTGGCGGCCTCGCTAGCCCTGATATTGAGACTCCTCGTCGCCACGGCGGATCCAATCACGCTGACGACCGACGAGACAATCTTTGAACGAACGACCTACATCATGCCGTTTTCCATGGAGAATGACAGCGATATTGGAGGTAATTCGGCGGGGTCATCTTGTGGCAGAGAGGCTGGCATAGAATTGTGCTTCACGCTTGGAGAAAGTGCGAAGCGTTTAAAGTATAATGTAATATAAAAAAAAACTATGAAGAATATATGTACCTATGTATTACATGATAGTCAGACAGTATCTTGATAAAGCAGTAAACAAGTTTTATCAGTACAAATAGTAGTTTAAAAAGAACCGCTTTATTGAAGTATCTATAAATTTAGCCAGATATAGAGCTGAAAATAATTTTGTTGGACTATAAAAATAATTATATGTAGTAAGGTTGCGACAAAATTAAGAAAATCGGAGAATTGTCAAGAAAATTGAAAATAGTCGAAGAAATCAGGGAAAAATCAAGAAATTTTGCAGAATTTTTTGGAAAATTAAAATTCTTGTCTTTAAAGAAGTTTAATATAAATACATACGCAGTTTTCCTATGTTAAATTGATTTGTCAATAAAATACGTGTTGAGCGGTTTCCAAATCAGAACAATAAATTTTTTAATATTATTGAAGTTAGAGAAAATCAGGACATTTTGTTTGAAAATCAGGGAGAGTTATGGTTAAGTTATGGAGTTTTAGAATAAGGAATTTGTGAAACAACTCCAATGTAGGACAGTCAAACTGATTACTAGACTATTAAAACTTTTTGTTTTAACCGTTCCCATCATCGTTTAAGCGTTTTACATAATTATTTTGATGATTCAACAAAATTATTTTGAAATTTATATCCAGGAAAATTTTTTAACAATTTTTAAATAAACTTACGCGGGAAAACCGTGTAAAAAAATTTTTCCGCGTAGAAATTAAATACAAGTAATGACGACATTGCTTATTTGCATCGACGACGACGCAACAGAATAAAAAAGTTTTCTAGAAAGTAAATTGAGATATTTTGAATCGTTAAAATTTTGAAACGTAATTTCGATGTAATAATTAATTGTAAAAAGATAAAAACATGTACTTTTAAGGTATGTTTTTCTTTTTTCAAGTTTTTGTTACAACTTAAAAATAACAATTTTTTAGTTACGTTGTTACGGCAAATGAATACAAGCGATAGAAATGAAGCACGATAATAGAGGAAACGAAGAAGCGATACGCTTCGAATACGATGCTTCGAAGTGTATTATTTTATAGCGTCTTTACTAAATTGAATAGGATAACATTTAACAGATAAGACCTCGTTGCGATACTTTACTGCGAATCCAAATCTACTTCAACGTGGCGTGAAATTACAACGTATGAAATTAGGTGATGTAAACCCGAGCCAATGTTACGTCTGGAAATTGAAGTTATTTATGTATACGCGCGTTTTCAATTACAGTCAACTTGATAATCGAGCGATCGGTGCACTAAGATAAACCGAACAATACATTATTAACGCACAGAAAATGAGCTCTAAATCGATAATTTATATTCGCGTGAGTGAAACGTGGCGTCGCGCGCGCTTGGAATATGTAAATTAATTCAGAGCGGTGAAAATCTCGTAGTCACGTTTAGTGCGTAATTAATTGGTAAAAACAAACGCCGTGAGTTTCACTAGGAAATGTCATGTACTCGGGTATTGCGTTACGCGGCGCACAGCAGTGATCACCTCGTAATCACCTTGTGAGCATAAGACTGTCCACTCGTGTAATCGACGCTTAACTCATTTCCCGTTCCGTCTCGATTTCACGGAACGCAACCGGTGCGGTGCAGCGTACGTGCGTGCCTCGTTCTCGCATCGAGACACCTTGAAGGAATCCGGGACTTCGCCTTCTTCTTAACCCGCGTCTCGCCTACAATGATTGCACAAACGTTTTATTTAAATGCACACCAACTCGCGTGCTTACACGTGGCGCGATGTTATGACACAAGTGTGAATCGTTCGCTGGTTTATTTTGTAACCCGTTGCAATTGACGCGGACTTGGTGCGTTGCGGGAAAACGATATTTTGCAACTCTTTTTTTTTTTTTATTGCGCGCGGGATTTGCCTGACCATAATTGCGGATGAATCGGTTAGCGTACGTATTATTTTCCACGCATAAAAGCGTAATAAAATATTGACAGGATTGACTCGGTGTTTTCGTATCTACATGAAATAGTACAGACGTCAGATTTGCCTTTTTTTTTTGCATGCGCAGCATGTAACGTAACAGCACGTGTATCGTCATGGCAACGATTACTTACTGACCTCAAGTGTCGTCGATGTATAAAATTATGGAAATACGCTCGTCCTCAGAATTGTCTTAAGAGTGGTAAATTCGCGGTATTACGTCTCTCGCGCGTGCTATCCGGACATTCTATTTTTATGACAGGATCAAGGCCGATAGCCTAATCTAGACATGTGAATGCATGTCAGGGTCTCGTCAGGGTACGAACACAAAAGTATTCTTGAGACTCTTTTATGAAGTAAAAAAAGTTATTAGCATAATCAAGATTGTTACAAATTTCTCATCCTAAAATTTTAATTTTTCCCTAATTCCAGACAAAATTTAATATATTAAAGATAAAATTTGTTATATTTTCGTCCTTATTTAGAAATCGTGAAAGAGCAATTTAAATCGATAGTATTGCTGACACTTAGATGCGTATGATGTATACACGCATATTGGAGTTCTTTAAAGATAAGAATTTTTATTTTCCAGAAAATTTGGCAAATCCCCTGACTTTTCCCTGATAATAAACTATAAAGTGAAAAAATATATATCATCTCCATTATTAACAGAATTTGCAAAAATAATCCTCTCTTTATGTTCAAAAACTGTATTGATTTCTAAGAAATTTCTTAATATCATCCAAAACATGTTAATTGATCAATCGAAACTATCTGTTCGCGAATGAAAGTCGAGAAATTGGAAATAGTTGCGGCTCGGATGCAACTTGTAGCAGCGCAAATCAAAGTGCATGCAGCAGGTACGTCGGTTTCTTATCGGTTGTTCCTTTCACTCGTGAACCGTTACTCAGTGGGAACCTATCCTAATAAAGGCACTTTCGCCTACATAGTTCTCTTCGGCTCCTTGCTTCCGCGAAATGGGCGATAATCCTCATAGATTATACATCAAAGGAACTTTTCTTCGATTCTCGCAATCGCGAATGTGGCGTATCGGTTTGTCCCGCGATTTACAACGCTTTGTCGCGCGTAATCGTCGTGCGGCCACTCGCGGGATGAGATCATTTCTCGATAATTCGTTACTATGAATGTTGCTTCGACGAAAACGAGCTTCAGCAGATTCTAAGTAGTGTATCGGCGTGTAGATCATTTTCCATATGCCACGTGCAGCAATCGTGACCTTGCGCTTTACGGGTTCGTAATCGTATTCGTTTTTTAGCCCGATAGTAATACGAGAACATGATCTACCCGTCTCCGTGCATGGCACAGACTCGATATGACATCATCCGCCGCCGCAACTCATAAAGCTTGTAAGAGGTAACTCTCCCGCTCTCCGACAGCCTTGCGTTTTATTACACGTCGTTAATCTAATGCGAATTCGATAAGCTCTAATATCGCAGGAGATGACAATGTGGAACGACCGCCAAATAAATTTCAGGATAAGATTCAGTAAGAGGAAACAATTTTCTTCCCGTATCGATGAGTAAAATAATTTAACGATCTTGCGTAAGGGGATGCCGAAGTGACCAAATTATTGACATTACTAGTCGTATAAAAATCTCCGAATTGATTGAACGGAATCGAAAATCCTTTTACAGGATTAAAGTAGACGCAAAATTACGAGGTGCTGCAGTGGACTTTATACTAGAATCGGAAAAAGTTAGAAATTTATTTAACTTTGTTTCCTTATTTTAATTTTATTATAAGAATCTAGTTTTGGTTCATTATAAATATTCGTATTCCTTATTTTTCATTTGCTAGAACAGTTTTTCTGAAGTGTCTAAAAATTTTATTTACTCTCTGAATTCTTTGAAGTGAATTTCTTTCTAGAGTGAAAATTGAGCCAACCTTGGAAAAGTGTGGTTCAATTTTCGATCCTTATGATTCTTTCAGAGTGAAATTTATTCTAAAAATTTTAGAGAGTGCATACAGATCTGAAAAAATAATTTTATTTGAACTATCGAAATAATTATACAGAACGTATAAACGGTTATTAGAATGTTTGCAGCATTTGTAATCAACGCCTAACGCCTACATAATTATTTTGACGATCCAACTAAAGTATTTTTAGATCTGTATCTAACTAAATTCTTAGATTCAGCGAAAAATCATTCTTTCAGCGTAGATTCGAGGATCTCTTTTACTACGCGTCACTTATGTTCTATTTAGAGCACGTTGGAACGAGCTGTTTAAACAAGTCTACTGTCAATGATTTTACGCAGTCGAGGAATGCAAATCAATTTGCATGTTTTATACTGCGCACCGCGCGGCGTATGGTAATGCCGTGGCAGATGTATGAATATTCAATAAATTTGAACTCCCTTATGAACGCTTGGACGGTCGTTTATTTATCCGTATTATTTATTCTAAAAAATGGAGCTTTAGAAAAATGGAAATATAGTTGGGCTGGATATCGATATCTGCTGCTGAAAGAAAGAGAGAAAACGGATAACTGTAAACGTAAAGAAATAGACCCGACACGTTGGCTATACATCTCGGAATATCCTGGAACACAGCGAGAGAACATCGAGTCATATTCTTTTCTTATTAATGCAACGCGTAGTAAAGAGCAGGATAAGATCCAATGTCTCGTATCTCTTTCCCGTTTATATCTGACCCAACGTACACATATAGAAAATGTGCCATAGAAAAGGTGCACGGCACAGTCTATTTCTTTATGTCTATTTAAATAGCGTACGGCTCGTACGAAGAAGCCTGCCGTTTGACAATAAAAAAATGAAATGAGAATTTTAACTAGAAAGTTTGTTTTATTTCTGAATGGGCTTCTCATGAATACTTTGTCTCAGCGCGACATACATTGCGAACAATGACGAGAAAGGAAAGGTTAGATCGATTTATTATAATAAAAACACGTGTTTTTTCTCTCTCTTCATTCCAGCGCCGACAAAGCCGGAGAATCTCACGTCTCGAGGAATCACGGGCAGCACCATTGAACTCTCGTGGTCGGAGCCTGAGAACGCTAATGGTGTCATCGCCGGTTACCGCGTTTATTACATGCATTCCAATTACACGGACGTTAAGATGCACATACCCGACAAATCTGCGGACTCCGACGATTCGTATATTGAATTCGTTCTGAAAGAACTGCGTAAGTATACAAGTTGCATAAAGAACACGACTGACGTGTGAATAATATTACTTAAGATAGCGATTTATTATTTTATCTTCTATTATTCTGAATTATTCTAAATTATGTGAATGAATAGCGGATATACTCAATAGCGCGTCACGCTTAAGTTTACTTTTTTATTTATTTTAACGCGCATGAATACACGATGTTTAACATCGGTCGACGTGTGCTATCCGGCCTTTGTGGCTTTTTTAACGCGCCAGATAACACAAGATTAACCATGTAATCTTCACTCGACAGAGAATAATCGTTACAACAGACGACCGGAGACAGGTCGGTGTACTTAGCTTATTGATAATGAAAACTCGAAGATTTCTTATCGTCGCACGTATTTTTTTCTCACATTTACAAGTAAATGCATTTGTTGCGAGATAATTATAATTACAAATGGAAACCGTTTTACTTGAGGGAATCTCGTTAAGATCCGATCGGATTACGGTCACCGTAAAAAATAGTCTCTTTAACTTTCATTCATGAAACTAAATTAGCTCAATTGTCATTCATGAACCATGTTGTAGTCCCGTACACCGAATACAAGATCTGGGTGAAGGCTTACACGCGGAAGAACGAGGGCGAGCCATCCGATCAGATCATTCGTAGAACCGACATAACTGGACCGAGCGCGCCTCAGATCTTGAATTTAACTTGCCAATCGCACGAGTCAGTTTACGTTCACTGGGCCAGACCGGCGAACTTCTGGGGCTCGATCGATTACTACTACATCAATTATCGAAGGGATAATGGACGATATTACGAGGAGATCGAGCTGTCGGCCGACAAAAGTCATCTCGAGAGTGGGGTACGTTTTACAATTTAATATTTAACAATAAATCACATCGCGGAGCGATATAATGAGAATTTATCACATATTTTGTATCTAATGTAATAATTATAAATTAATTGTTTCATTATTGATAATAATGTTATTAATAAAGGCAATTTTACTTTTTGCTTTTACCTTGTACCTCGTTAACAATTTTTCATTTAGATAAAATGCAATTACCGCGCACGTAAGAAATGTTTGTGAATTCATGCTTGCAGGCGATTATACCTAACCTGACGGTGAACACTGTTTACGAGATTGTGGTACGAGGAGCCACCAAGAGCACAATAGACAACCGTCTAATCATCCGAGGTGACAGCTCCATGCCGACGAAGGTGTTGGTCACCCGCGATTGCGACAAGATACCGCCCTTGATGCGCCGCAGCAGTAAGGATCTCAGTGCGGGGGTGATCGCCGGTATGGTCTGCGCCTGCTTCGCCGTGATGCTGGCGATTACGTCCTTCGTGCTGTGGAAGTAAGTCACGGTTTAACGCACGGCGCGTTATCGCGCATACAAAGGAAACTTTAACTGCATCCGATCGCGCCGGGCGATATATTTCCGCGCGTCGATGAGCGCATTAAAAGTATAAATCAAAATCAAAACCCTCCGTTGAGCGTATTAAAATTACCTATTTTTGTACATAGTAAGAAACATTTCCACTCAATTTCTTGTTAACACTTTGTGTTGAATTGTTTCGAGTTATTTAATGTGATGTGATCATGTTATTTAAATAGTTTGTGTTAAATTGACATTTTTTAGTGTCAAACTAGCACAATTTATGACTGAGTAAACAAGTAACATAAAAATAATGTGTTTTGAAGTGAAGTGAATGAATAAAGTATGTGTTAATTTAATATATCGTAAATGTTAAAAATATGTTTTTCACAGTTTTTGCTTACAAAGTGTCAATATTATCTTTTTTGTATTAATTTTTTTACATAATATTTGCATTACTTTCAATATATTTATTCTGTTTTAAATTTAAACAAAAATTTAAATGGACCGTTTGGAAAACGGAAAATATGTTAAATTTAATACAAATTTTCCAATTGTGTACTGTCATTTAAATTCCTGATCTGTATCTTTTATCCGAACAATCTATACTGGAAAAAAAAGTGGTTACATTAATCGAAATTCTGATTGAAATCAAAATTTTCTAGTTAAATATATTATAATTTCAGCTGAGATAACAAGAATTCTGATTGATTTAAACAGAATCTTCTGATTCGTTCATTTTCAACAAAGAAATTTTTCTCAATGTAGTGTATGATACACGTTAAACACAGACTCTCTTCCTTACGTTATTGAAATGACACCTACATCGAGATAATCGGTATTAATTATTAACTTTATTGTGGCCGACACGAAATACGATCGAAAAGTTAGAATAAAAACCACAAATCAGAGAAGTGACAACGAAAGATCTATACTTTCTCTCGCTGCAATGAGTTACGCTTTACAGTTACGGTCGATCTTGCGAAGTATTATTTCGCATCGCCGACGTTTCACTTCCGTTCTGCACCGATCGATCTAACGCTACAAATGTTCTGTCATTTTTGTTAGCTGGAAATTGTCGACCGGATGGTATCCGGTATGTGTTGAAGCGTAAACGTATGCCTGGATCGCGAATCGCATTTGAAGTATGGTGCGGGCAATTAGAAAGTTCGCGGAGCGAGCGATGCAATCACGCGCACCTTCGCACGCACCCGCAACCATTTTTCCTATTCAGACTTTCCCGCTTGATTTCCCGCTGTAGTCGGTATTGTATGTCCTAGCAACCTCCTCTCATTTACGATCTTCGAATCTTGTTCTTGGAAAAAATTTCTATGATACTTAATTTGTCAAGTTAATATCCTGTATTTCATTTTATAAATTAATATCTTGAAAAAGAGTCTATTTCCTATTAAATTTCTTATAAAATCGTGATGCTTAATTTATTTAAGTGTACAGCTTATATTAATCCTGTCAAAGTTCAAAAATTAAATTGCCGTCCTTTCATTCTCTCTCTCTCTCTCTCTCTCTCTCTCTCTC
>NW_017277450.1:468536-476159 GCF_001594065.2 Cyphomyrmex costatus | reverse complement strand
CTCTCTCTCTCTCTCTCTCTCTCTCTCTCTCTCTCTCTCTCTCTCTCTCTCTCTCCTTTTCTTCTCTTTCTCTTTCCTCGCGAACATATTTATAGGTTTATTCGTATTGCGTGCACTGTTGCACTCAGAATCTTCATTTTCTTTCTCTTCAAATGTATGTGTTAAATGCAGAATATTTTGGGAATTTTAAGCAACATAAACAGATTTATTAGGTGTTTGAGAGAGAGAGAAATCCCCAAAAATTTCTGTCACCTACAAATTTTTATCAAACATAATTTACGAGACACTATATGACGTGCGAAGAGATACTATACGATGCGTATTTTATCCCGGTGCTGGCTCTTACGTCTCTCTCGCGTTATCGTGAGATAACGAGCGGTGACAAGGCTTAAGTGTGCTCTTACAGTCACCGGAGCCACTTGAGGCGCGGTGCGGAGCGGAGCGAAGCGGTGCCAAGCATCGCAGCGTGACGCTACGCCGCACGCATCGAGCTAGACTCTTTCGCGCCGCGAGTGAGACAACGTGTGCGGTGCGTGTTCTACGAATTCCGTTCTTCTTCTTGCTTCTCGGAGTTCTCGCGCGTCTTCAGTGTCTCGGGTGACGTTTAGGAACGACGAGGTAACGCGAGCGATGTGCAAAGGATCAGCCCTGGCTGATGACAAGCTCATTTTCTGGGTCACGGACGGGGTCTGGTCTAATCGTCATTTATTTCGCAAGCGCATTCGTTGATTTGTGGACGGCCTTGTCTATGATGGATACTGTCAAGATTTTATCGTCGAAATGAAGAAGTTTTTCCTTAATTTGTAAGTTTGCTAAGTGGAAATCGTGAATTTCTTTAACCATGTGGTACAAAGGAGTGTTATCGACATTGATTTTGGAGTATCAATATTTGATCGTTGCTATCTGCCCAACCCACACGTGTTTCTCATCGATATTACATACTCTGCAAATACATGAATAATTTGTGTGGAATGCTCTTTATTATTTCAAACGATATTCTTCAAAATTGTTTTTAAAAAATAATGTACATTAAAGACGAAAGATTTTCATCTTTATCGTATCTTCTAGAAATGAATTCTGAAAATGGAGTGATATATTTTCAAAGAAAAAGATATCTATTATAAATACCTTTTCCAGGATGTTATCTATCTGAGAAAATCTGGAATTTCAAAGGATTTCTTTTTTACTTCAATCAGAAACTTTTACGTGGTTTAGATTTTTATCGATACTCAGGGAAAATTTTTGAATTTTGAATTTTTTAATTTAATTTTGTATCCTTGAAAATCTAGAATTTTTATCGGTACTTTGGAAAAATTTTTAATTTTCACTTTTAAATTTAAATTCTGTCTATTACTGAAAATATTGTTTCTTTGATTTTTTTTTTCTTGTTAATATATTGCAAAATATTGACAATCGATTAACAATAAATACGATATGAGTACACATCCGCCTTATTCATGCTTATGTGTTTCATGAGGTTTTATTTAAAAAAACCAGAGTGACAATCAGAATAGAAGACAATACTTAGCAGAATACAGTAGCTCATTTATTGTATTTCTTACAGTCTCATAAGCTTTGCGATTTTAATTATAAAAAATGATAGGTATACAGTATACACTAAAAAAAAAATTATTTATTTCATTAAATTAATAAAGTTTTTATTTCTTTCAATGAAGGATGTATGTATGTTTAAATCAAACATATTTAACTTAAATATATATTTTTTCCAACGAAAGAAATAAAAACAAACTAAATTAATTTAACTAAACAATTTTTTTCTCAGTGCAGTTTCGCAGAATTCTCTGTGTCTTCTCCAATTTACGATATATAGTTTATATATAACTCTTGCAGTCTAATTTATTTTATTAATTTTCTAATCTTGCTTAAAATTTCGGACAAAAATGTTTGAAAAATAGTTGTTAAATTCTCAAGCAATTTTAAAATAAGGTTTTTAGTAAACATCCATTTTTCTTTTTTTTTATTTAGACCGATCTTTAGGAAATGCTTCCACACTGCCTATTATTACCTGGATTACCCACCGCGGAATGTTCCCACTCTTCAAGAATGGGAGAACAGCGAACAGGACGGCGAGAGGACTGCTGTAGCCGTACAGCAATTCGTTCAGCATGTTGCGAGCCTTCACGCCGACGGTGACATCGGTTTCAGCAAAGAATATGAACTAATACAATCCGAGACTGGCGATTATACCGTGGAGAATTCCCAGTTCGCTGAAAATAAGGCCAAGAACAGATACTTGAATATACTTGCGTGTAAGTAACCATTGACGTATCACTCGCTCGTGCCTGTTTACAAACGAAATGGAAACATCTTAATATAGAACCGGTAATAAAATATTACTCTTTCCGCTCCCCGTGAGAACGTTCATTTCTGAATGATGACTTCCACTTGCTATTGCCGTTGTCGATGAATTCGCTCCGATTGATTTATTTTAGTTCAGTCTGACCCCTCAGTCGCTGACCCGTATGTCAATACGATCGATATTACCAGACTGAGATTATCACGTATCGTTGTTAATTTCGACGAATTTAAAGCGGATGATATACTTTAAAAAATATGGGTGAATTTAATATCAGGGTGTTAAATATAGATATTAATTCTAAAATATAAAATTCTCATTGCGTTGATATCGATGTAAACATCGTAGGTATAATGTAGAATTATAAACATTATGGGTTTTTAAAAATCATAGTGTTAAATATAATACCATGTTGGTATTTATATAAATATTGTGCAGCATCAGATCCACTTCTATATTTTTTCTTAGAGTATAGACTTATTATGTAGCTGTAGACAAATAATGACAAATTCGTTCGGAAAGAAGCAAAATTTTCAAGAATATCGCCACACCTTTACAAAATACGAAATTCTCATGTTTGAAACAGAAAATACCTCTTTATTACCAGCGGAATGGAACAATCAGTGTAATCTTCGTATTAAAATAAGACAACTATTATAATATATGAAATATATCTCAACTTGAATAGTACGTTGATTTTTACGTTCAGACCGCCAGACTGATAAGTGGATAATTGTGCAGTATGATTATAAAATCTGTATTTTTATACCGAGCAACAAATTATAATTAAATAGATTACAGTTGAAATGAGAATGCGAAGGCGTTGCCTTAATTTTACTAAAAAATGGTTTAATTCGACTCTTTACGTTATTATCATTAGACGACCATACTCGTGTGCAATTGCTCTCCTGCGGCGGTGGGCCGCCTAAGAAAGGTCAAGATTACGTTAATGCGAATTACATCGATGGGTGGCAAAGAGCGCGAGCTTACATTGGTACCCAGGGTCCACTCCCGCCTACGTTCGATGGTTTTTGGCGGATGGTTTGGGAGCAGCGAGTATCAATAGTTGTAATGATTACCAACCTTGTTGAGCGCGGTCGTGTAAGTACGAAGTTGATATCAACATTTTTTTACATTGTTAATTAAAATTATTAAAAATTACATATAATAAAATGTTGAAACTGGTTAAAAACCAAGATAAAATATTTACTTGTGTGAATGATTGGCTTGCTGTAACAATCGTAAAGAAATCTGATTTATTACCAAATAATATAGAGAAAAAGGGCAATGAACCAATAAATTACGTTAAAATTCTATTAAATTAATTTAATATCAAATTAATACAAAAGAAATAATGACTCGTTATATAAAAATAAATAAATGATGTCAAGGGCGATATGAGTCAGAAAGATATTTGTAATGTCATTTTTCTATGAAGACTCGCAGGATTAAATGGAGACTGTACGAATGTTCTTTCGACGATTGATTTTGTTCCGCCGTTTTTTAATATCTGAGGAGGGCTCAATCCGAGAGCCGAAACGTGTAACATTTATATTTATTATCTATTTTTTATTTATTATCTTATTTTAAAGGTGAATTATTGTTAAGCAATGTCTAAATTAAGTAGTGACTATATATATAATTAAATGTTTATTGTTTAAACAAATATCTTTCTGACTCATATCGCTCTTGACATCATTTATTTATTAGTTTAATATATTGCGAAGAATATCATTATATAGCGTTTATCAATAATTATGGCGTTTCGTCGAAGCTTCCACTACTGGACTCATCAGTAAGGCATTGTAGTGGAAGCCTACTTTATACGTCTGCAAGAGTTATTCAATCGAGATTCTATATAAAGAGATATACACGTATTAAAGCACTTGCGAGAATTTACGAATATCGATAGACCTCTGATGACAGGTCGACGTAGTAATATTCTTCGCAATATTTATCCACAGTAATATATGTATTACCCCCATCCCCCCAACTTGCGCGCCGAACAATCGTCGGTCTGATTTATTAAATTATAATTACACTTATGGATTATTATTGTTACTTGTGTAGAGGAAATGTGATATGTACTGGCCTAAGGAAGGGACCGAAACATACGGTTACATTCAAGTAACTTTAGTGAGGGAGGATATTATGGCCACGTATACCATTCGTACTCTGCAAATTCGACATTTAAAGGTATATGTTTATAAATAAAACATACACGCTTAAAACATTTTTCAAAGAGAGGAATAAAAACGCGTGAAAAAATATCATAATAAAATCAAAAGCCAATAGACGAGTAATCATTTTAACAAGAAATTCTCTTTGATTTTTAAGCAGATCAAGAAGAAGAAAAATGGGACCAATATGGGCGAGCGCACTATATGGCAGTATCACTACACCAGCTGGCCTGACCATGGTGTGCCCGATCATCCATTACCCGTTCTGAGTTTTATTCGCAAATCGTCCAACGCTAATCCGCCCGAGGCTGGACCTATCGTGGTTCATTGCAGGTGAAAAATGCATTTTAACAAACAACAGAAAGTTTTAATTCGACGCGTTAAATCTTTTTAACTTTTCGATGTCTCTCTCAATATAACATACTTGAATTTTTTTCATTTTATGTGCTGTACATCTTTTTATTAATAAAGATACATATATTTACTTGTTACCATTATATTTTTTAATGTCTGACGTCTTGATTAAAAAAATATTGTTAATAATGTGTTTATTTTTATTTGTGACAAAATAATGTATAGTGTAACATTAAAGAATTAAATATTTCTATCTTTAATGGTCTATCTATTTGAAATATAAAATTATTATTTTATTTCAGCGCTGGCGTCGGACGTACCGGAACGTACATCGTGATCGACGCTATGTTGAAACAAGCTAAAGCCAAGGGCGAGATTAACGTGTTCGGTTTCCTCAAGCACATCCGCACTCAGAGAAACTTTCTAGTACAGACGGAAGAGCAGTATATCTTTATTCATGATGCTCTGCAGGAGGCGATCGAGAGTGGCGAGACTAACATCGACTCCAATAACTTAATAAAGCATATTCAAGATATGCTGTGTCCATCGAATAATAAGACTGACGCGTGGAACAACATCGAAGCTCAATACAAGGTAACTAATTTATCCTTGGAGTTGCCAATGTCCGAATGTTATCATCTAATCTAATTGTTGTTTCTACAGTTGGTGACGTCGTGGAAACCTAAGGACTTCAATCTCGTATCCGCCACCAAAGCATGCAATGTCCACAAGAATCGTAACATGGACATTATCCCTATCGAGAATGCACGCGTTCACCTAACGCCAAAGCCAGGCGTCGATGGAAGCGATTACATAAACGCGACATGGGTTTCAGGTAAATATGTCAATCACGGATGTGCTCGTATCAAGTCACAGTCTAAATTCCTCTCTGCAAACGATGACAAAATATTTGATATTTTTAGGTTTTCAACGCAATCGCGAGTTTATCATAACGCAACATCCGATGGAGAACACCATAATGGAATTTTGGCAAATGATGTGGGACCACAATGCACAGACTATCGTCATGTTAACTCAATGCGACGAGGTATGTGTATTTCGAATAAAATAATTATTTTAAGAAGTAAAAAAGAAACAAGATTTTGTAATGAAAAATGTTATCCGATAGGAAGAGTACCCGGAGTTTTGGCCCTTCGAAGGAAAGGATCTCGAATCCGAGACATTCCGAGTACGACTCTGCGGCACGAAGGAGACCGTGAACGGGACGATCTTGCTAGAAGTGGCGGTTCGATCGTTGCAGGATGATTACGAGCTCAGTGCCAGAATCGTTCAAGCGCCGTCGAATCAAAGCGGTTTATGGCCGCACAACAATAATCCGAAAACCTTCGTCAGCATCATCCAGGACTTTCATCGAGATTATCAAAACGGTCCTATCGTTGTAATGGACAGGTACAGAAAATTCCATTTTTGCTAGTTCACGACGACGTTTAAGTATTTAAGAATATATTTCATATTGTTATACATTTTAGGTACGGTGGAGTCGAGGCTGCACTCTTTGTTCTGCTGACTACGTTAAACAAGCAATTAGAATTCGAGCAAAGCGCCGATATCTACATGTTCGCGAAGCTGCTTTACATGAAGCGACCTGGTGTTTTCCGTTCGAAGGTAAATCTATCATCAAGTCAGAATATCTTTTTGCGTAATTTTAGCCGTATTAAAAGAGAAAATTTATTTTCGCAAATTATTTATTATTCGCAGGAGGATTATATATTGCTGTATCAGTGTCTCGAGTCCATGCTGTCAACGAAAGGCCGCGCGGAGCCCGATCTGTACGCCATGGCGAATGGACACGTCGCTACGTTGAACGATCCAAACGAGATCAGGTCGGCCTCGTCGATTCAACATATGCCGATAGATTATCCATCCAAGTCATCCGTCATTCGCGAATACGCGACAGTAGAAGTCAGTTCCGAATACTTGTCCGATTATAGCATTCCCATACGCGTGGATCACCCAATCGAATCGTCCAGCAGTCGTGGGAGTGAACCCTGCCTCTCCTCCCACGGCGGCAGCAATGATCACGTAGTACCGTCGGAAAAAAGCATGGTGGTGTCGCAGAGAAACATTAGTTATCATAATCATCCACCATCCGGCGTCTCCGTAATGGTCGATGCTAATGGTTATATCACAAATGGCAGCATGCGTGTACCCTCCGACAGTATGGAGCCCAGCTGTAAGATGATGCCGCAATGATGCCGGCCTATCTTCGGTTGCAGCGCACCCTCGCGAAAGTCGGCCCCGCTGTAATCGAGATTCCCGAACGCCGGAAATTTAACCATAATCTGGTAAGTGTCGTGCATGTATCGAATTCTCGAGCAAATACGACGCGATATTGTAAAAGAAAAATCTGTTTTTCCTTTAGAGACTGATCCTCGTATCGCGGGGGAAGTGATAATTCGCATCCAAGGGAGAGCTGGAGGATCTTCGAACGGATTTCTTAGTGTACATAGAGCTAACGTGAATATTAAAAAAAAAACAAAAAAAATCGAAAGGAAAAAAATTTCGGTAAGGAAACCCGGTTTCCGGCACGCGAGCGGACAGTGCCAAATAAAAAGACAAAATTGCCGCCGATGCATGCTGAATGGGCGATGCTTATCTTGTCCGTCGCGTAAGTTTATGTTGTTTAATCTTATTTTGTACATATTATATATAACATATTGCATAATTATTGATATACAAGATACACACGTGCGCGCGCGTCCGCGCACACATATGTAATACGTATAGGTGCGCACACACACACACACACAC
>NW_017277450.1:393129-468475 GCF_001594065.2 Cyphomyrmex costatus | reverse complement strand
CACACACACACACACACACACACACACACACACACACACACACACACACACACACACACACACACACACACACACACACACACACACACACACACACACACACACACACACACACACACACACACACACACACACACACACACACACACACACACACACACACACACACACACACACACACACACACACACACACACACACACGCACGCACGCACACACACACACACACACAAATAACACACACACACACACACGCAAACACACACACATACACATTACATAAAACATTATATATATGTACATGTATAGGAATTTTGTGTGTCTGTGAGCGTGTGTGTGCGTATGTGCGTGCATTCGTGCGCGCGTGTATATATACGCACGTCGAAAATCCGACAGCTCCGAGTTGCCAAAGAATCATTACGATAGCCTAATTGTTAGGACGATATTACCGCGGATGAGTGTGTACATATATAATATATCATATACGTATACACGTGTATCCAATTATTCTACGTGTTTTAGTTCATCTATTATATTATACGATACATATGCGTGGGGGGTGCATCGTCGGAGCGAAATGCTTTGCATGTACAAATTACGATTGTCGCGCGTGATAACGAAAATTCATTTATAAGCGTCTGCCCTCTCTCGTTTTTCATCCATTTCGATTTGTGGTCAACGATTGTTGGCCACGACAATGCACGGTTTATCGTGCTTACTACTGCCATTTAAGTGATATCGGCATCAACCGCCGTGATTGTCGATCGTCAATCGTTAATGATCATTAAAATTAAGTTTGGACGAGTGATTTTGCACTGTAGGCCACTCGATACGCGAAAATCAAAACTACGTATGTAGCAAATATCGAACAACGTGTTCAATTCGCTTCACGTCCGCGAAACATCCGTAAACGAATCGAACGCATAACTTTGTAGAAGACTATACGATTTTGATAATGTCTAACGCGCAACGTTATTCATAGAATGCGACTTCTCTATGAAAAATAGCGAGATTTTTTTATAAATAATATTCACAAAGAAAGCAGAGATCGAAATTCTCTATCGGAATTATTCATTGAAAGACACCAGAAAATGACACTACAAAGACTCGCGCTGTGGCTTACGCTTTTTTTTAATTAAAAATGTAAAATGATATAATTCTTTTACGGTGATGATAATCGCGATATTTTAATTTACCGTTACTTGTATTTTATATCCGAGAATCATGAAATGAAACAAAGAAATATGCACTTTAAATTATTGTATTTTTTATATTGTATGGATTGACACGAAAGCATTAGCGATCACATTATTAAGAAATTTGGTTATAAATCCATTGACACTTAAGCAAATAATTAATTGTATATTTTCATAAAGCTTAGTTTTGTAAAACCTATTTGATAACATTAGCCAGCGTGACGAAGGAGACCATCTTACGAAAATTAAATTATACAAACTGCGTATATATTATATCTACAGAATATTTCTTTTGTTTGTCTCTAAATTTACGCGGAGAGCACGAAGCTTACGACAAAAAGAAATCAACAAGTTAGGATGCAAAAGTAGTCGCGTTTGCATTGGCAGATCCAAAAAGCGAGGCCATTGATAAGCGAAATTTTTTTAAATGTGAAAAAAACAAAACATTAAATTATTTAAATTATTATATTAAAAATATATGATTTAAATATATAATTCATGAAACATTTTATTTTAAATTGTATTAATACGGAAAGTAACAAATCTATGTTTTTATCTTAAGTCTTATAGGACCGTGAAGATTTAAACCAATGAAAAACCTTGTTTTTTATATCTGAGTTCCTTAAATTAAAAAAACATTTTTTAAATATCAAAATTGTAATTGAACATTCAGAAATAATAAAAATACATGTAACATTTTGCTACAAATATTTTTAAAAAAGAAGATTTCAAGAAGAGGAGCATAACCTCTCTGTGGATCTGCCAGTTATTGTTGCATGTCAAAATACTATTTATTGCGATTTACAAATGTGTCTTATCGATTATTCGTCACCGTGCGTCAAAAAGCGCAGACAGATATTTTGCGAAGTGTACGTTCCGTCGCTTGGCCTAACTCGTACAGTACAAATTAGTCTCTACTTTTTTGAAAGACTACTCGTTTAAATTAACAATGAGCAACTGAGTACAGAAGACTCAAAACCGGTTCGTTTCAACTTACCGAAACTATATTATAATTAAATAACGACATCGTTTTAATAATAATCGCGACAAGTACCAGTCATCAGTCAATACTATCGAATGACGTTCTTCTGTGGTAATCGATAACATTATCAAGTCCACTCGGATTTTCGCGTCGCGGAATAAGAAGAAAGACAAAATATAGATAAAGAAAAAATATATAGTTCCTCGCGAATCGCGTCAGATTTCGTTATACGCGAGTGCATACATAATCGAAAACCGATATAATTGTCCATTCTAATCGCCTTCGGATGACGTAGAATCGCTGGACGAAAGGGAGAGAGCAGAGGCAACGAGTACAAAGTGCCGAAGTCGAAAAATGCGCGTGGAAATAAAAAAGAGAGTAGTAACTCCATACGTTTTTAGGTCATTGTGATTAGCTATGCGAGAGTGGTACACGTGCTCGTTAGAGAGAAAATCACTTTATTGTTGATACGTGGAGTTGCATCATGATTAAGAATGGCCATATAAGACTGATTATCGTTCGGGAAAATTAGAACGAAAATCGATTCACGAAAGCGAGAAAACAGATCGGCGGAAGGAACAGCATCGGGTATCGCTGTTTCTTTCGCACAAGAATTATTCATATAGAGTCGCCAACAGTTACAACGAAACCAACGCTTAGTCAATGCTACGACTGTCAACTAACGGCTAAGATTCTGTTAATAAGTACTAGACCATCATTGGCAAATGACTGGCTGTAAAATGACGACCAAATTTCTGTCATCCGGTACTGGACCATCACTAACCCAATAACTAGCTGACAAATGACGGTCTAAGTTCTGTTAATCAGTACGAGGCCATTATTGGCGAATGGCTGGCTAAAATGACTAGAGTAGTACCATCTGCCAGTACTGGGCCCAAGTTATCATCCAGTACTTAATCAATACCGCGCCAGTAGTTTGCCAATACTGCGCCAGTACCTGAATTGTGGTAACCATTACCCAGTATTCGAAAAATTACAATTTTAGATTTGACAATATGACTATACACGAATCCATTTCTATCTATTTCAATTCCTTAGAAATTGAAATAAATAGAAATGGATTCGTATGGTGCCGAATCCAAAATTCTGATTTTTCAGATACTGGATAATGATTCAGTACTGGGCCGATAAAAGAATTCTACATAGGATACTGTTTCAAGAAGCTTGAGGTAGCGCCCGAATTTCGTAAGGCTTGCAATCCGAATAATGCAAGCGCATTGCCGAAATGGACTGAACAGATCAATCTTCGAGATGTAGGGATTGTCCATCGAAAGTGATGGATATACCCAATGATCGATGTATGTAATCTAATTAGCCATGGTGGTGTCTCGATTGATTACCAACTCATACAAACAAAAGACCTATCGATTTATCGTCTAAATAGAGATTACTATGTATGTAAAGAACGTGTCTTTTAGTTAACGCCGTAATAACTTAAGTCACCGAAAGGAACAAAAGCGAGAAGCGATATTATTGTATACATACTCACATACACGTATACACATACATACATGTACACGCCGAAATGGTACATAGATGCACACCTGAGTGACGGACAGTTCACACGAACACAACTTGTCGCGCTAATATTCGAGAAGAAAAAAAAAAATATATATATATATATAAATATTTATGATATGAATGGCGATCGGAGAGTAAGATGAATTGTGACGTGACGGACGAGGAATCGCCCCGTCTTGAAATCGGATTCAACGAGACAATGCCATAGAGAGAAAGGGGTGAGAAACGATGCTCGTAAATCCCGTGGGCGATTTGTACAGAGAGCGATACCTCGTCGCGTACGTGCACCACACGATCTATATTGTATTTTACGATATTACACGATTATATGTGTACGTACCTACAATGGATAAGAGAAAAATAGACGTCTAATGAGGTATGAGTGGCCGTGAGATAAAGGGACGATCCGGTGGGGCGTGTGCGGCCGCCCGCGTATAATTCGATGATAAAATAGGTGGTGTGTATAGATAATGTAGACTCTAGTCAACATAATATTTGTAAGATGACGCACACACACATTGTCTCGTTCGTTTTCACACCGTTAGTTCGCATCTAGCTCCCCTGGCTCTTGATTTCATTTTTATCTCTTTCCTTCCTTCGTCATCCGCTACGCTCGATCGAGACGAGAAAGATGACGATTGAACTGCGTTTTCCTGTCGTTCGTCCGCCGGATGGCTACACACGGCTATTTGCTGACGGGAGAGGGGCAATCATTTTCCTTCTTATTAATCCCATTTCGAAACGAGCTCTTCTGCGAGAGAGATGGTTCGCCGATATTAATCGCGGATAATTTCGAATGTCGCACGATAAAGTGGTCGTGAAGGGGGTGGTCGAGCGCGTTCGTTGGATTTCTTTTTACATCTTCGGTATAACAAAGACTGCGATTGTAACTGTAGTATTCGCGCGGACCACACGTGGAAGAAAAACGAACGGTCTCGTTCCGAGTTGGTTTTATGTGATATATATACGTACGTATGTGCATATGTATTTTATTAAGTGAAAAAGCAGGGAAGAGAGCGAATCGGGGAGGGCGAATCGGGATTGCGCGGATCTCGTTGGCGCGCAGTCGTCAGAGAGTCTGTTATACTTATATAAAATACGTATATCCAGCGAGAGATATATATTATATATATAGAAATGGATGTGTTTTAACAGAGGATGTATATGTCGAATGCCTATCGAAAACTTCAATAGACAACCGTGAAAAAATCACACTCGAGCATGTTCGATTGTTTCGTATATAAGTTGCCACGATCGAGGGGGTAACCACTATCTGAAATATTGTCCCACAGATTACATGATTTCATTTAATTTTATATAATTTTATTTGATGACAAATAATTTTCCTCACTATATATGCGGTCATTTGGTAAAATTAACGATTTTATCTAATATTACACAATTATTTCTTGTAATTGTCGGATTATATATCGAAATTTTATACAAGTTTTATAATGATTTCAGGGACTCTGTCTCACGATTACATTAAGTGATTACCCCCTCGGCCACGATTTATAATTTTATAATTATCATTTCCCAGATAGCGAGCTGAGATTATTTGTCGTCATCATGACGTTAAAGTGGCATTAAAGATGTCATTATGACGTCAAAATAACGACAAATAATATCAGCTTCCCAAGAAACATGCCCAGTCAAGAGAAAGTCAAAATGACTTTATTTTGACGTCACGAAAGTCAAAATGACAATTTTTGGATACAAAATTTAACTGTTTCTTCACATTGAGAATCAAAAGAAAGTCATTTTGATTTTTTGTGTGTTCCTTGAGAGAATTGCTACCTGGGTTGTAACAAATCGCTGCGCAGAGAACATACGACGGGGGCTAATTCTCTCCCCCGAATCCAGACGTAAGCACCACGGCCTACGGTAATTGTAAAAAGAAAGGAAAGCTGTTTATACGTATATTCACGATGTTTTTAACATGCATAAACAATCCACGATACACCGAGGTCGGCTAATGTATGAAAATTGTAGCAGTAGGAAAGTTTTAAGAGAGGGTCCCGAGAGACAATCGGGTATCACGAATCCGCGCCATGCCCAATTAATATCCGACAAGTACGACGAGAAAGATTACGCGAAGCCAATACGTAAAATGACAGTCAAGACTGCCAAACAAGTACCTACGAGAACATTCCTTCCTTTCTCTTACTCCTTTCCCTTAACTCTTTCGCTATGGCAAGTAGAAAATTTTCTTTATTTCGATGTATTCGATTTATAATATTAGAACAGAAATTGAAATTCAATGAAAATTTTCTTTCTACGCTGGAAATGTAGGAGTTATCAAGTTTAGTGATTTAGCAATACTGCAATCAAGTGGACGCAAAAGAAGCCAGGTCATTATTAATCGATGTATTTCAATCTGTATAAATAGGAGGAGAGAACTGTAAGTAATATTATCTTCTGAAAATACACGAGGATAATGCAGAAATGCAAATATCACTTATAATTAATTCGAAATGTATTTTTGTTTGTATATAAATGAAAAAACGACTATATTATTATCTCCTAAAAATGCATGAAAATAATGCATTTGCAGGCATCAGTTCTAAATGGGCTGCAACCGCTGGTGCATTACTGCATCGAGGAATTAGTGATCTTATACCAGTAGCGAAAGAGTTAATCTCCGAGCATAGCGACCGCACTGCCTTCGATAGAATTTTTTAACAAATCAATTTTCTGACCGTCGCTCGGGAGTGAAAGAGATCATTCGCGCCGACAAAGAGAGAACGAGCCGCATGACGTGTTTAAGCGCGAAGCAAGAATATAAAAATCAAAAAGCTCTGTTTCTCTGTTCCTATGATGTCACGCGAGTCATCCTTGTCACGACATGCGGCTCATCGTTAATTATAAATCACTGAGCGGCAAACGACATGCGTCAATGAGCCGCGAAGAATACCAACGCTGGTCTAATGCGGTCTCCATCAAATTCTATTACTCGACATACAGTACGTATCTCAACGAAAACGTAAAGAAAAAAAGAAACAAAAGACAGAGAAATTTTAGAGAGGATTAAACGGATATAATGATTGCGATATCAGTCATTATGTGCGATAGTATTACTCGTTTTTTTAACTGTACGCTTCATTCGAGAAGAATTGTCCGTGCTTAAGAACATATACGTCTAATAAATAGTTTGCGAGAAATTTGCAGATGGTCAAATCAGCTTTACTCACCAGCGAGTCATCATAGGCCTTCATAAGCACTGATCCGGATTTAGTCGCTTCCTAAGACGCGAATGTGATAACTAAATTCACTGTGATGCACTTATTATTATAAGTATCTTACTCTCGCCATTCGATCTCTTAATAATTATTTGTGCAATTGTTTCTTCTTTATCGGATTTCATGTTGAAGTAAATTATCATTGACAGAGTACTAGTTTATATATAATTAAAGATTTCCTCATTTTATTAATCACATGAAGATTACTGATTAGTCAGTTATAGTGGTTATAAAAATCCAATAGTGAAGATATTTATTTGAAAATTATTCTTACTTTTGTATAAAAAGGAAATATTTTTCCAATTGATAAATAATTTAGTAATATAAAATAATAATTTACATTTTTTTATATAAAAATGGAATAGAATATGCGAGAGAGATACTGTTAAAAATAAACAAGAAATGCATTTTTTATCAGATGCATTTTTTAAATTTCCGCACAGCATTTTGTGTAAAGTAGAAATGCTCTTTTCCATCGCTCCTTTCCGATACTTGGTGCAGCCGAATATAATTATATGTAGCAATACTTTCCACTTAAATCTTTATACGGTTTTTTGTTGTTAATCATCTTTTAGGAGAGTATACCTACAATAATGAAATGTTGGCAACGATGAACAACGATTCTACTTGATTGAACTGGAATTTAATAAATATATCCATTGATGCAAGATTTGCAAGTAAGTATTATTTAAATGTGATAAAATAATTATAATGAATAATTACAACGATTAAATATCTATATAAATTGTTTGTGATGTCGGATTATGGGAATGGATAAAGGTGCAATCATTTCTTCCCTCTTTTTTTTTTTTTAGAAAAATAAGTTTTTATTTGTAAACGAAGTCTTTGATAGAGTAGTCACTCCAAAAGACGAACATCCAGAGATCTAGATTCGTAAAGCGACGTTGGCAATCGCAAGAATCTCGATGGCGTAAATCGTAACTTACGTACTTGACTTAATAACACTCATGCTTTGGCAATACTTCGCTTATTTAAATCTTTCGCTTTTTTGGCTTTCTTTAAATTTCTTTTTGGTTTCGATATTTGATTAAAACACTTAGACGGTGATAGTGAAATCTTTGGGCGATTTGGAGAGTGAGCTGTTCGAGTGGAGGCCGCTCGGTCGTTTCCTGTGTAACTTCAGCTTCATGTCGATGTCACATTCGGCCTCACTGGTTTCGTGGACGTCGGTGAAGCCGCTCGGTGGCTTCAATTCCAACGTAGACAGCTCGCTGCCCCAATCGTCGTCCCTCCTCATCATTCTGAACGTGCCCATCGGCTCCTCTAGGAGACAGAGCGATTCGACGGATTTCCTGGTGCTCGACGGCTCCTTCTCCAGTCTGTCGTAGGAACCAGGACGCACCGGACGACTCGGCGACGCTCCTCGCGAGCACGAATGCACTCCGGACTCCGATAGCTTCAGCACCGGTCGCAGGATACCGGGAATACGACCGTCGATCGCGACGTCGATCGCGCCGCGACTCCTGCGAAAACAAGTCGTCGTTCAAATGAAAGAAAAATCACTTCGAAGAAATTAAAACTTATTCGAGCAAGTTGTATCAAGTCGTTTATACAAATTAATTAATCAAGGAATATGGTGATACTTTTCCGAGTCAAATACTAGTTGTTGATGTGTAGTTTTATTTCGTAAATTCGCAGTATCCGAGAATGGATTGAATTGGATTAAAATGGATTCAAATTTTTAGAAATACAGATTCATGAATGTTAAAATGAATCCTTTTCAATCCGAATACGTTTTTATTCATTTATAGGAATTGCATGGAGCATATCTGTATACTTTTCAATCATAAAATAATATTAGCTTTTTCAGTGCGTTTGTGACCATAGTGAATACTGTTCAATTCATAGTTTTGAATAGGAAACGCAGTTTTTCAATCCAGTCGTATCTAATTGAATCTAATTGAATCCAATTGAATTTAATTGAATCCACAAAAAAGTATTCGCTATTTAAAAATACGAATTTGAATAGACAAAATTCAATCCATTCTCGGATACTGGGATAACAAACGTTTCGATCCACGATCCTTTTCAATGTCTTGTGTGAGTCGGAAAAACATTACTATATTCCCTTATTTATTTCAACTGAATCTAATCAACATTACTTATTAAATTAATTAATGTAATAAATGATATGTCCGATTTAGGACAAGTACTGAAAAACTTTACTTTCGCGTTAATACATAATTTAAAGAGAGACATCTATTATAGATTGATTTAAAGATTTTAATGAAAATTGGCTCATTGCCCTTATTTCATTATATTATAGTATTATTTATGTAAGCGAACTCTTTCGTGATACGCTAATAATATCACAAATCCAAAAATTGTTCTCTCAGTGTAAGTAATGTGCGAATCTAACACTATCGACGTTCTTACCGTTGCTTGTCGAGCCTCGGGAAAGTCTTTCTCTCAGAAATTGGTGACGGCTCGGTTGATGTACTTGATTCGTGCGTGTGGTACAGCACATCTGGAAAGACGTACGCGAGACGTTGACGCAAGAAACGGATTAGTGGTTGCGCGCTTGATTTACGAGATAGGCTGCGTTACACGCGGCCCGGACACAGAAAACTGAATACTAACTTACTATGATGAACCGGTCGCTGCACCAGGGCGAGCCGTTGCTCCCGTTGATTCACGGAGTTTGGTCCCGGCGAGCGAGCCATTATCGACATCGGGCCGGAGTCGTCCAAGTGATTCGACGACTCGGTACGACTGCTGGTACCGACCTCCGTGTCGCTGTCCGAGCCCAGCGTGTCGTACTCCTCCGACTCCGACTTGAACGATTTCGATTTACGTCGCGCTCGACCACGTACTTTCGTGTACTGGTCCACGTCGCACTGCAATCGATTCGCTGTATGGGATTCTTTGCGGGAGAAATATGAGAAATGTTTGACACGCGACTTTTTCGCAAATGTCATCTTTAAAATATTCATTCGTAAAATATGGTGAATAATATCACGTTATTTTCATTCAATCGAAAAATATTGGCAAATTAATCAAATATTATTATTGAATATCTTTAGTTCTCTTTTTGTAGCCCAGTTAATTTTTAACAAACCATTTGCTTCATATTACCTTTCGCAATATATTTGAAACTGTAATTAAATTTGAACACACAGTAATTAAATAATGTCGGCGATTCTAATTTAAGGTTCTCTACACAGCGCGGAACAATTTATGGTCCTTTTAAGTATTAATGCAAGAAAAGTAATTACTTCCATTGCACTATAACTTCGTTAATGAGATTACTTTTAGTCGCAGTGACTTTATCCGGGGCGGACATCTAGGCGTCATAAGTTCAAAAATCTTTTATCAGCCCGGACATCACAATTTACGGGGAGCGCGGTGTCAAAAAATCGTAAGATAGATCGTAAGCGGCGGCGTCGTAAATCGTTGTGAGAAATAAACGTACTTGAGCACCTTGCAGCATCGTCTCGCTGCGTTCGTAGAAGAACGCCTGTCTCATGGGGTTCGCCGAAAGATTTTCCTGCTCGGGCAGATTGAAGGTGGCATACGGATAAATGTCTTCCGAATACTCGGGTATTCGTTCCAGGGCGCTCACCTCACGGCAAGGTGACTGTTGTCCTGGTTTCCTCACGGTCGCATAGTACTGTTCCCTCTGTTCCATGTTGTGCTTGTTATCCAAGGCCGCTTGCGTTTGCGAGTTCGGGTCATTCGCGCCGCCGGATCCTTCTGGATCTGAAAACGGCATACTCGAGTTGGCAGACCACAGACTTATATATATATATATATATATGTATATAGATTGCGTCTTCTTATGCGTGAGATTGAAGGATAACTATATTCTCCTTTCATCAGCCTCAGGCATGCTATTCTCGTTGCACAGGAAAAATAGAGAAGATTTAAGAGCAGAAGTAACAAAGATAGTTGCCTGTGCACATGTTTCCTTTCTCTTTCTGGTCACACAGTCTTTTATAAAAATGCTCAGTCTATGTATGTAATATCCATTTTTACCAACGTAAATTAACTTTAGTCTCGGTTTAATTTACTCTTTACCTGTTTTTAATTTACAGAAAGAGATAAAAAGTAAATAATAAGTTAATGTAGGTTGTTAGATGAATAAATTCAATAAATAAGGAAAATTCAATTCGGTAAAAGCTAAAATAAAGCTTGGAATGTCTAATAATATTTTTATATGTAAATTCTAAAAGTAAATTCTAAATTTAATAAAAAAGGTAAATTAAACCGAGATTAAAGTTAATTTACATTACGGATATACATAAATCTATGTAACAGACATTTGACGATTATCAAAAACATGATACAGATTATATTAAATTACGTGATACTAATCTTTACAGAATTCTAATACTATAGTCAATTTAATACCGAAATATAACACAATAATTGTTTATTTTAAAATAACTTAATTGTTTATTAAAGAAACGGTTGTTCAGTTCCTTAAAAAGTTCAGTTATTTAAAAACTAAGTAAATTATTACTATCTTTCAGTATCAAATTGGCCAGCTATTAGATTTCTATAGTGTAGAAAAATAATTGTGATGTTCCTAGAATAAAATTCTCATTGTTAAGTAAATCTAATAACGTGAAAAAAATTCACTTCTGAAGTATTTAAGAAAGCATGAAAGTTACAAAACGCAGACACTGAACGCGCGTATGAGAAAGATATAAAATTCCATCGTTGTGTAAATTGAGCGCATTCTCTCGTGGATGTAAAAAAAAGTCGCTTATATAGACTGTTGCAGATGGTATCAAGAAACTGTGGTAACTCGAATAAGTATGAGCGAACGTATTTCTTGAATGATTTATGCAAAGAGAGATATTCTTGTTTCAGTAGACCATCGTCTATCTGGAGCAACGTCCCGGCTACGTGATTCGTTTATGAAGTTTTTAATTAAACCAAACGCTCGCGGCGAATATCGTGGACCGCTGTTGTTGACATTGTACCTGATATCGAGGGTAGTTGACGAAAAAATAAAACATCTAGACTGTCCCATCCCCCACCCCCCTTGTTCCAATTCACGGCGGAATCGTTACAATGTGTACCAAGTGGAATACGCGAAAATAAACGGCATTCGACAGATTTTTTTTTTTGCAACATGGAAAACTGCATCCCGTACAGTAGGAGTTTGCGTTCGCTCGCGCTCGGGGCGTACGCGTTTGCGACGTAAATTGATAGAGCGGACTTCGACAGGCTTGTACTCACGTGTCTTGAGGCAAAAGCACACTCCGGCAATCGCCAGCATGACAGCGAGAACAGAGATGACGCTAGGCGCTAAAACGTGTGCGTCGAGATACAGCGGAGTGTTCTCGCTCTCTTGCGGATGATCCTCGTGCAAACGGTTGTTTCCGTTCGGTGACAACGTACTGAACAAGTACTCAGCCTGGGTCGAACCAGCGTTGTTATAAGCCGTCACGCGAAGCTCATAGCTGGTGCCACTCTCCAAATCTACGATGGGGAATTTCGACTGCGGCGGCACGTTATTGGACACTGCAATACGTTGCCGATAAAATCTGATTAATTATCGACGTTCGAGTATATTGATAATATAATTGATGGATGCTTAAAACAATCACGAGCATTTTTCAAATATTTTCTAGGGAGATGTGTCAATATTTCTATATTGATATAAAATAATCAATGTTATTGTACGAATGATACTGCGCGCGATTGATAGTATTAATACGTGTATACATGATGAGAAATGAATGCTGTCAGCGTGAAACTTTCTAGATATCGATTTTAGAATTAATTCCGTGCGATCAACGTCACGCTCGCGACAATTATCGGTCCTCTCTTCTTCGTTTCGTGACTTCAACTTTCCGTAAGAGTTGCAGAGTTCTTACCGAGCAGCCAATCCCCGGGCAGTCTCCTATACTCCACGACAAAGTAGGTCAACGGGCAGCCGCCGTCCTGCCAGGCCGCCAATTCTAGAATAACGAACGTCTGATTCGGCCTAACGAAATGATGCTTCGGCGGCGGGACCGGCTTCGAGCCGTTGGTCTTCGCCGTCTGTATGTCACTCGCGCTGCCGCTCCCGATCCTGTTGAACGCTGCCAGGGTGAATTGATATCGCGTGCCACACTGCAAACCCTCGAGGAGATGCGTGCTCTCTCGTCGGTCTAGCATGACCTCCTCCCATTCGGCGAATTCCCGACGATAAGCTAAGAGAAATCCCTTAATAGGCGCGCCACCGTTGTCGCCCTGCTTCCATTGTAGCTGGATAGCATCGGTCGTCGTGCCGGTTGCCAACAGAGTCGGCGACGTCGGCGGCACTATGCATAAAGTTTACCAATTAGAACTTAGCTCGTGCGCCGCTCGAGAGTCGACGAAACACCATCCGACATTCGCTCTTCGAGCGAGAGATGCGTTTCTCTCGCTTTTGCTCTCTCGCGCATGAATAAGAATTCGTAGGAGTTATCCCGTAAGACTCGCTTTCGCATGCGAACTTGCATGCATAGTTTGAGCTTTAGCGCGAGTTTACCTTTAATCAAGATTACGTAATACGTTTTATCGAAATTATAATTTTAATATTTATTGATTTATAATACCTTTAAAGTTCAAACTATACATTTTTGTTAGGAAATTGATGATATATAACGCTTCCCTTAAACAGAGTCTACAATGAGATTTCGTGCGTAAAACTTAAGCTGCAAGCTTGAAGCTGTAAAAAGTTAACTAATCACAAGTCAAACGTGACGAAAATCGATCATGACTGGTAAATTTCTCTTACAGTTTAAGGTTTAAAGCTTAAGTTTTACGTCTTAAAATCTTATTGTGGACGCTTTAGAAAGATTCTAACGTAACTTTAAATCGAATTATTCTCGCGAGGTAAAGGCGCTACTTTCGCAGCGGATTAAAATTTCGTGCGTACAACGCACGCGTTTATCACGATTGAGAGTCTGACTAGCAGCGGTCTTAATGATTTCGCTTGCGCCGACCTACCCTGTATATGCAGCGTATACGTAATTTCGTCCGTGCCAAGCGAATTCTTCACGTGACACGAATAATTGTCTTCATGACTTCTCTGCACGTTTCTCAAAGTTAAGGTATTGTCGGGCCCAACATCGGATCTGTGGAAAACTCGTCCCGTGAAACATACATTTCGCCACCACGCTACGCGTTTCGGTCGCACTTACTTCTGTTGTAGTTTCATGTCGGCACGTCGCCACTCGACGCTTGGCCGAGGATCACCAACGACGAGGCAAGCCATATTAACGTCTACTCGCCACGGTACCACGATGGACACACCGTATGATACTATGGCAGCTGGAACTAATTAAGGGACCACCGTTACGAGCTTCCATTCGTGCTATTTGCGCTCTGTTATATCTCCTATCCGCAAATGTGGATAGTATCGAAAAGTCACAAGCACCGCGCTTACGTTCGTTATCGATCGTGGAGCATGCTCTACGTCAAAGAGCATTTTTCTTTATGGAATATGGACCATCGTACCTATGAAACTGTATTCTCCCCTCCTATAATATTCGATGCGCGTTTCAGTAGTTGTATATTGTTCTCGGAACTCAGCAAAAATGAAAAGTTATATCGATACGTTCGCGGAGAGCATCCAACACGACATAGAATTTTACGGTAAAAGCGAGGAATTTTTCAATATTCTCCAATCCCTCGAAGAGAAAGGGACTTACCGGTGGTGCTGGGTTGAAGCTTGATAACCGGTGTGCTGGAACCTTGACCAACCTTAGTCGACGCCGTCACCCACGCTTCGTAGGTCTCGTGCTGCTTCAATCCGGTTGCCTCGTGATGCAGATTCTGCGCGGGTAATATGTTTTTGGTGATCTTCACCTCCTGGCCCTGTTCCAACACGCGGACGTAGACGGTGTACTGAACGAGCAATCCGTTCGGCCGTCGCGGCGGCAACCAGGATATCACGACGGCGTTCTCACCGCTGATCACCGCTTTTACGCGTTCTGGTGCGTCGGGAACTGTCGGCAGAGTGCCATTCTTTGGTCGTCAATGACTTATTATACAAAGAAAAGCTTTAAAAGACAGTAAGAGTTGCTCCTGTAAGGACTTGCTCTCGAGTTTGTGCATTGAAAAAAAGTCAGGTAAGTAGGATAGTTGATCGGCGGTCGAAAGGTAAAAATGTGTCTTTAGGGTTCGATTATGGAAGAACTACGAGGGCGATTAGGAAAGTAATCGCCGTTGTTGCGTAGCGCGAGAAATAGTAGGGGGAGCGATCCCATTGCCTCCATTCTGTGACTCGGTACGCTTCCAGCTATGCAAGTGGGAGTATCGCACTGTCGCGCGTTCGTTTATACTATAACGTCACAAAATGAGTGCCGCAATAAAAAAATCCCGCCAAACGTGAGGTGCGTGGTATGATAAGATTTGTTTGGACAAAAAATCCTTTCAGTAGCAGGCATTCATCGTGAATTGTGTAAACATTATGAGTGAAGGTGTTGTGCGTCAGTGGATCCGATTTTTTAAAAGTGGAAGAAGACAAGAGAAGTGTACGAGATCACCACTGACTACAGAAGGCTTATCACTCCTCTGTTCATCATGTATGTTTGTTCTTCTACTTTTAAAATGTATGTATTTTACTTTATGAAAAATATAACATTTTAGCCTCATTATACATATATAGGTTCAAAATTGTCAAGAAAAATGGAGATAAGGTAGTAATATAGTTAGAATTAAAAATTCAAAAGAACATTGTTCTAAAAAGATACAATAAAACTCTTAAAGTAAAATAATTCATATTTTTTTGTTGCTGCTTGAATAGACAATACTTTTTTGTTTATTTATACATTCTTTTTGCCTTTATTAGTTTTCTAATTTTACTACGAGATATTTTAGAATAAAAAAATTGTATTATAGTCTAAAATGAAATAAATTTTAACAGTTGTAGGGTCGATTGTAACATTACATTTAACCCCGAACAATGATATTTTACAATGGATTTAAATTTTAACTTAATAATAAATTAATAAATTAACTAAATAATTTATAATTTATAATATATTAAAATAATCAAAACTTAAATTTATAAAGGAAAGACGAACATTTCATTGGAATTATTTTACAAAGTATTTAGTTATTATCAAACTCTCTTTTCAATGTGCATAATTGCAACTTGGATCCTAAAAGTATCTTCGATCAAAATTACGTAATACGTTTAATCAAAGTTATAATTATAAAATTTCTAAAATAGTATAGAGAGACCGAGCATCACGTAACATTTGCATTTATAGATATAAAATTGTATTTATAATATACAAGCATCTCACAGAAAATTGATTTGCCTAATCCAACTTTGTCTTGAACTCTTAAAATATAATAATTAATTCAGGAATTATTAAATATGCTATAAATATCCTCTTTTAAATAAACGCGTCGAAAACAAACTATAAATTGAATCTAAGTGCTATTTACCGGTTTCGCCGGTGGTGCAAGACACAGGAGTGCTCGTAACGCCGTCCCCGGCTCTGGTGTAGGCGAGTACCTGCACCGTATAGTTGGTATACGGGCTGAGAGAATGCAATACCGTGCTGAGAGCATGACTGACTTTCGTTTCCCTGCTGGTCTGCGAGTCCGAGGCGGCCTCATACAGCAGCTTGTACCCCAGCACGACCCCGTGAACTTTATCAGAAGGCGGTGGTTTCCAGGTCACCTGGATGTTCTGACCATTCAGTGCGGCGCAAGCTACATTCTGCGGTGGCGCACTTGGAACTATGTCAAATCGGTACCGTAAATCGCTGTAGTGTATTACTCCTTTGACGTGTCGAAAAATGTGGTTTCGAGTTTACGTTATTGGTTATCGCCCGCAGACTCACAGAACTCACAGTGATTCACAAAATTGGCCAAGTGTTTCTCGCGAAAATTACAAAAAATTGTTTACGAGATTATTATATCAAAAATGGTTTTTCTAATAATGTATAAAGTCGTTTAAATAAATTAATTAATAGAATTATTTACTTTATTTTAATTCTTGCTTCGCGGCATAGTTTATAAATAACAGATAATACAGTTTATTTAAGAATAATTAGGAAAGTTAGTTTTTATGTATTTATCTCGTTTTGTTAAAATTTTTGTATAGAAAAACAATTTGGCCAATTTTGTGGATAACTAAATATACATAAAACTTAATCAACCAAATTGCAAAGAAAATTATGAGAGAAAAGAACAGACTCGATTGCAAAAATTGTGATTTAGGCTAAGACAGAATTAAATTTGATACATTTGTTTATAAAGTAAAAATTTCGATCAAAATTATTATTGTCAATGTTGAATTTGGTAGCAATTTAGTTTGAGTGGCGTAAAAGCTCGTTCCATAACCCAATATCGTTGCGCAAATGATTGCCGTACCGTTGTTCAACGTTATACATTATATACAGTATTGAATGTTTGTGCATCAATATGGTATATGTGACAAACTTTAAATTATGGTATTAATTTGTGATATGAAACTTGATCTCATCATTTGCAATTCTCAATTACATTTAGCTCGTAATCAAAATGCAAAGAGACTACCTCAAAGCGGGACACCGTAATTGCTTTGTTTAACATATGCCAGATATTTTTATTAACACAAAATCTCCCGATAAACAAGGATTTTCCACTCACCGTCCTCGAATGTGTGAGCCGTCACGGGATCGGATCCTGGACCATCTCCTTTGCTATTGAACGCCTTTACTACTATGCTATATTGGGTATATTTTCGTAGACCCGTCAGTCTGTAATCGTGCGAGCCGTCCCCATTTCCTGTGATCCCTACTCGTGTCGTGTTCGTCAATTGATCATCTCCTCTGAAATAAAGCCGCGAAACCACGGTTCGTTGAAGCGAAAAGATAACGCGAGAAGCACGAAGGCGATCGACAGCGCTGAGATCTATGTGTCAACCGCGCAAATAGAAAGTGTGTCAAGAAGAAAAACCATTAAATTGGTTTGTAAATAATCGATTGAAGAAGTTTTATTTTTAAAACAGAGAAAAACAGAATCTCTCGTTCTTATAAGTTTTAAATTGTATAGAGACAAGTCTCTTGTTGCTAGGTGTTAGCTGAACGACTTCTAGTGACAAAGTTAACAGGGTAACAAACAGATAGAGTACGCATTAAAATATATAAACCATCTTTTCTTCTCTTATACATCCTATTGTTCGTAAGTTGGTGCTGTCTAAGAACGGGAAATCCTTGGCACGAAAGTCGCCAAAGTTTATCGGAAATTGTCCTTATCGTCCGCATTTATTACGTTCCGTCATCCGATTCAAATATAATAGAGGCAGTAACAATCTCGAAATTCAATGGAATATAACTATGGAGACTTGGACAAAAGATATTTTAAGAATTTACTTTCTGCGCGACCGGACTGTCAAAGTATGATCCAATTATTCTGGTATGAAATGTCACAGCGCAAATATTACCATGTCTAATTTTAAAATTTTTCATTGCGAATTATTTTAATCATGACAGTTTTGTCTTTCTCAAGACAAAATTAGAACCTTCTTTAAAATAAACGAAGTCAATTGGAACAATCTATGTTATAAATCGTGTTATCATTGTAATACTATAAAAATGTTATTTTAATAATAATAATAATAATGATAATGATAATATTAACTTTTGGCATCAAAAAATAACAAAAAATAATTTATATCCTTACAGATATCCGATACTGATAACTTAAGACTGAAAAGTAGCAATTAAATTTCTATAAACTCTTGTATATAACTTGATCTCATCATTTTACTACATAAATGCTCTATATATATATACTTTTAGCAATTATTAGAGACATTAATAAATAAACGGCCATAATATTCGAGTATACCGTAAATAAAGAATTGTACTATTATATATACATATATACAGTCATTGACAAAATTATTAGGCACCCTTGCTTTTTCTAAATTTTTCACAACTGAATGTACATAAGCTCTCTATTTGCGTGTTGTTTTCATGCTACTGACTTTGTGAGAAGGTCAAGCAACTGAGGCATATAAGTTTCTTAGAGAAATGATAATATGTACAAAACTGTTTAGTGTGCATTTCGACTTCGAATAATACGGACGTTATCAGTCTTGTTTCGAGCAATTGCTAGGCAATTCTTTATCTTATTATTGTTAACATATTATCCGAGATTTCAAAATATGCCTAAAACACGCGAGTTGAGTGAAGGAAAACGGGCTCAGATTATTGTGTTGCATTCCATAGGATTATCTCAAGTGCAAATAGCAAAAAAAATAAAATGCTCCCGTTGCGCAGTTCAAACTACAATAAAAAGATATAATGATACTAAACAGTTTAAATCCAGATCTGGAAGAGGAAGAAAACGAAAGACTACTGCCAGAGAAGATCGATATTTAAAGCAAAATGCTCTAAAAGATCGTCGGCAAACGGCAAAAGAATTAACTAGGTGCCTAATAATTTTGTCAATGGCTGTATATATAAATTATAAAATTGTTAAGATAAAAAAGAAATTTAAGCATTTATATACGTATATATTGTCCATGTGCTTAAATATCTTTTTTATTTTAACAATTTTATAATTTATAATTTTATTTAAAAAAAATACATCTAAAATTATCTATTTTTACCATCTCGCAAAAATGATACGTAAAGATTAACACAGCCAATCTTCTTTCTAAAACGTCTTCCTCAGTTTTTACCGTAAAATATTTCCTCATAAAATCAATATTACCGAAGATATAACGTGTCGCGCGCGGTTATTATAAATTTGCTGCTATATCCCTTCGTGCGAATAGAGAGATCATCGTAATCATTGTTGAGGACTTCGAGCTCGAAGTGATGGACGCTAAATGCCGCAAACTGCTGTAGTTCAAGAGCGGTAAGCAGATAACGATACCCGAGATTGGTGTAGCCGATGGTGTAGCCGAGTAGTTCGCCGTTCCACAGGGATCGATCCGGCGGTTGCCACGTGATCTTGAGCTGCTGCGGGCCCAGGGGCTCCACGGAGACGTGCCTGGGCGGTCCACCGGGCACTTCACCGTCCGTTTGCACCTGTTTCGAAAATTTCGAGACGCCCCCAAAGGCGTACGTGAAAAAAAAAAACAATCCGTTTGACGTTAACGCAACGTTAATGACTTCGTGATAATGTGAAAGTTTTTTTTTTCTTTCGATCATGCTTTGTGTGTGTTTCGTTTTTTTTTTCTATTCTTTGTCTTTCGACAATGTTTGATACTGACATGAAGGATGTCGCTTGGCGCTGATGTTCCAAGATGATTTTCCGCAAGCACTCGAAAGTGGTAGGTAGTCGCGGGTTTTAGGGGCGATACCCGAGCGACCGTGTTGTCTCCGGCTACCAGCTTCTGCGTGTTGTGCTCATGCCACACGTCTTTCCAGCAAAAG
Source organism: Cyphomyrmex costatus (assembly GCF_001594065.2). Taxonomy (NCBI): domain Eukaryota; kingdom Metazoa; phylum Arthropoda; class Insecta; order Hymenoptera; family Formicidae; genus Cyphomyrmex; species Cyphomyrmex costatus. Next base: position 448,185 of record NW_017277450.1, on the reverse strand, counting down.
GCAATAACGCTTAGAAGAATACAGTACGATCTCTTGAGCGTAATCGCGAGACGAGTCTCGCGAGGCGAGCTTGTACTCCTCCGCGAAAATTCTCCGTACATTCCGACGGCGTGATTAACTTGTACAACGTTCTGGTCGATAAACCTATTTCGTTTCTCCGCGGCGTGAGTTTGTAGTTTAACAGTTGCCCGCAAAGACGGATCGTATGTGATGAGTGAACGGATCGATCAAGCGAATGACATTTTAATGGAGGATGAGAGCCGTACAAACTCGTGCAAAGGTAACTGGCAATAAATATCAGACAGTCGGGTATATGCCGACATTCAGTTGGAAATTAATTCGAAGCTATTACTCGCGCAACGAAAGCGCGAGAGATCTCAGAGATGTAGATTATCTCTGCTTTTAATCTGTAATTTAGAGATGCGCGCAACTTTAGAGATCTAATACGCGGACGTTCGAATAATTTATTCGCAATACTAAGATAATACATATATTTTGCGGAATATATATTATATGAAAGGACATCGAGGGCGAGTATTTATCATCGTTTGGCCGGTATCCTCGGAAATCTCGATCCTCGCGAGACTCGATTTTGGTAAGAGCGATAATAATTCTCGACGGTGCTTGCCTCAAGAACATGTTTTATGCGCGTTAACACCACGACGCTTCCATGCCCCTTCGTGCGTTAAGTTCGATAATTTAACACCCGGCGGGGAGACTCGAGTCGATTAGGCGTAAATGAGGACATCCAAAGTTAACGAGCGGCCAGGGCAAGGGGCGTTTCAAAGAGAAGTTTGTGGCATGAAAATAGGGCGAGTGAGTGGGGAGGTGGTGGCCCCCGGTAGTCGAGGGAGAGGTTTGTAAAACAAAGACGCGGAGAAGGAAGATTCGCAAACGACTTTACAGAAAACTTTGTCTTAGCTGTCGTAACGAAAACCGCCAACGTCGGAAATGCTGGCTATGTATATACGCTTCAGAAAATAAAGCGCGCTTCTTCTATATTTATCTTCATAAAAGATGCTTCGACAACGCACGATCATACGACTTTAGTAATTTGATAGTTCTAATTTGCAAATTTGGAAACAAAGACGCTATTGAAAAAGAGAAATGTGTAGAATGCACGAAATATTTTCAAGTTTAAATAATATCGCTTATTTGCTACACATACCCGATAATAATACAACTCAAATTATTACCATTATTACCATTTTGTTTACAGAAAAAGAATAGAAACATAAAGAAAAAAGAGAGAACGTACTTTTAACACAACGTATTGTTCGATTCCTTCATAATAAGTAATCACACCAACATTACATTACAAAATTAATATTACGAAATTTTAACAATTCAAAACATTCAAATTCATTTTCTGATAAACTTCGTTTTTGGAATCATTTCATTTTGAATCATCCAATTATGTTTGATCATTAGCAAATTGACGATCAAATTAATTGTAATGTTATTACAATGCATCAGCTTCATTTTATGATTGCATTTCAAATTCAGCAGTAAGTGATATATACCTTTGTATAATTGAATTTAGATTATTGTATACGTTTTTTAAATTGTATCATTATTGTAGCAATTGAATGATATAAAAATCAAGACATTTTCACACGGAAGAAAAATCGAAATATCTTCTGTAAAACGCTAGCAAGTTTGGCCGCGATAGAAACGGAATGTTTAACGGCGTACGATCCTTTTCCAAACGAATTGATCAATGAGAAACGTAAATCGCATTCCCTTGAACGCAAACACATGAAAGAGAATGTCAAAGAACGGAACTGCTCTTGCGGCCATACGTATTACATGGGTGTACGAATCGCGAACGCTATTCGCGGCGCTATTATATAGAATCAACTCAACGTGAGTTTACAAGGGACACAGCGATGTAATTACCATTGCTCTTGACAGCCGCAACTCATGCGACAGACTGCACGTTACGTTGCACGCGTGCATCTTGGAGCGACGTTACAAAACAGCACATTACGAGGGAAAATATCCAGTTTGTATTTGCTAGAGTTTATACTCCGTAGAACACGAAACGTTTAGATAAAATTCTAAATTATCTAATAATAAACGCTAAGCGAAAAACGTTAAATATTCTTCATTAAACAACCGAATACATTATTATGCGCTAATACAATATGTATAATTCTGTGTTAATACTTGATTAGTATTTATTATTCCTGTATCGCAAACAAGATGTTTTTAAACGTATACACATACAAGATTAAATGCAATCCGTGATACTGAAATGGGAATAATATTTACATACACGTCAATTTATTTTATATTTTTCAAATTAATCAATTTCTAAATATATAATATATAACGCGATTCCATCGAGGAAGCACGTCGTACTCACCCTATGTATAACTTTATACATGAAAAATCATTTTCCGCGTTCGCTTTATTCTAAAATTGCTGCTTTGAGTGAGTCGGAAATTAGACAGTACTTTGTCATAGACATATTCACTGGGTAGATACACATTCCGCGATTGAGTTATTACTTATTAATGAAATACACATTATGTTACTCATATTAATGGAATTTCGAGCGTTTCGAACGTGGCGTTTGTTTAAATATCGGCTGACGGGCGGGCTCTCGCCGATAGAACGGGAGAAAACGGGCGGGGTCGGGTGAAAGCCATGAAATAAATCCAAAATAAATGTAGCGCCTAAAATCCTGAACGAATATAGCGGGAGACGTGGAGAAACGTGAAGGGATAAATGATTAATGATTCCCCCGCGATGGCAAAGGCCACAGCGTTGTTCTCGAATACGAATGAAATACTTTCGCCGAAGACATCGTAGTGTTAACTTTAACGTTACGATATGATATTCCGCGCCGAATGATAGAAATGCCAAGTGCACTGTGAAACACGCGCGTATACATATAATGACGATGGATAGAGAATGTAATGGGGCGCAATAAACCGTACACTGTACATCGATATTTCTTCCTCTTTTTTTCTCTCTCTCTTCGAACTATCGGTCGAGCAAGCGCAAAAAAAATGTGGTGTTATTTTCACCAATATGCATTGCTTTAACGCGATATTTACATCAGCCATTGGGATTAATCGCGTATGCCAACAGTAAATAGGAAATTAAACAAACGTTTTTAATCTCTTCTATATTTACGCGTATCAATGCATTAACTATTGATCGGGCAACTGAATCAAAACGTGCAAATTAAAATTTTTTTTACTGTTAAAATTTGTAAAGCGCAGAAGGTATAATCTCGATTTCGGCGCATTCACCGCCACATCATTTGGACGCGGATGTTTTCTTGAGAATTGCACGAGTTTTGCATAAAGCAATTTTATTTTTCGCTTGATTCACATTTATATTCACTGTTTGTAAATTATAATGTGAATTAAGCATAAGTAAAAAATATTATCTGCACGCAAACGTGCGTTATAACTCCAAAAGAAATACGATATTACTCAGTTTCTGCAAAGTAACGTTCTCGTAACTACCGCAAGTTCGAGAAAATCTACATTAAAATTTTTATATCCATTTGAAACTTTAAGACTTTGAGGTACCTCCCATTATTCTAATCATAGTCATGCATGACTATTTATTTAAAACTGTATCATACAATTGTGAAGTATCTATTAATTTTATCATAATTTTAATCACATGAATATTTATATTAAAACTATCGATCTATATATATTTTTTCAAATTTCAATTTAAATTATTTCTGTAATCTTTAATTATCTATATATGTTCTTTAATTACTCAATTATAAATAATATTCTAAAATAGTAAAATGAAATGTCGACTTAAAAATTATATTTAATTTATAGAAACTATTTTACTTAATTATTCCATTTAATTTAGAAACAATTTATTTTATTTAATTTAGAAACAATTCACATTTTATATTTAATTTAGAAACAATTCTACTGTAACAATAAACGTGATTTATACATGATGTGGTAGTCAATGTGCCGTTGGTATCGTCAGTCAGGAATGTAACGATCTATAACGAGATGCTCTCGGCTTTCGATCGATAGTGACCGAGGTTCGCGCGCAGACACCGAAAAAGGCAAACGAAAGGAGAAATAGTCTGTACCTTGCGCCTCCTTGTACTGTACGATGTAGTTGGTGATGGGTGAGCTGATGTGGCTCGCGTCCCGATCGGTCGCCGGCGAGGACCAGGCCAGCAGGATCGACCGGCTGCCCTGCTCGGCCACGTGCAGATTGCGTGGGAAATCGGGCGGTTCCTGCACGAGCAAGTGGATCGTCGTCTTGTCGCGACCATACGCATTCGCGGCGACGCAGACGTAGTCACCGCGGTCCATGTGGCTTGCCTGGATGATCCGCAGCTCGGTGGTGACGCGTCCCGACGCGTCCGCCGTATTGTCTACCGCGTACCTAAACCCAACCAACAGCAAGACGGTTACATAATTAATCGATATGCACGGCGATCTCGAGAGATGAGAGACTCGAGTTCGAAATTTCTAAGAATTACGTCAAGTTATATTTAAGGTGGATTAATTATGAAGAAAGATAATCTGTCGATTACTTTGTCGTAACGAATTTCATCAAATATTGGACAGCGGAACTTGGTCAAGGATATTGCTTTTAATAGATGAAATTAATTTTTGCAAAATCTACGGATGTTATTTCATTATAATAACAAATTAATTCTTATTCTGCCATCAAAATTGCGATGCTACACCAGCAAACTGCATTTTCCCAGGGATAGACTACTTTGCTTTAGTAGTAAATTAACGAGTCCACGAACCCTTTTACGAACAAATTTGCTTGGTACAATTTCCTCGTTATTAACGAAACAGGTTTTGAGGTAATATCAAATAATTGGTTATAGTAGCAAAGTTTGGTCATTTTCACATCGAATAATACAGTAGCGGCGATGGTTTACTGCGGCAATAAAAATCTTTCACTCTATATGTACGTATAATGGTTTAAAAATGGAATTTGTATGTTCCGTTATGTAAAATACATTAGGTACTTAAAATAGTCTAACAATTACAGATAGATACTTGTAACATGTGAAAAGCTGAAATAATTTGTAAAATCCCACTTTAAATACAGAATATGTGTTTGTTATATTTACAATAAACTGCAGCCGCTTGATGTAACGTGTATAGTTTCAATATATATTATCTGTTTTAATGTATAAAATAGAATTCTAAATACGTACAATTGTTAAATATGGATTTTGTGCCTGAAGAGAATCCTACGAATAGCAAATTCAGTTTGTTTTTGCTTTGAATGTTTCGTGAATTTAATGAACGATGATAAGGTAGCGTCAGAATGGTACTTCCGTCAAATGGTATGCACATTTCAAACCTGTGAGCTTCCACGCGAAAGACGCATAATTAATTCCAATACGAACCTAACGTCGTAATTAGGATCGATCTTGCTGTCACGAACACGCCAACTAAGATCAAGAGGCGCGTCTCCCTCGGCCTCGCAGCGCAATATTACGCTCTCCCCTCGTCGCACTGATTCCTGCCTCGTCCTTACTGTCACCTGGGGGCCCGCTGCAGTAAGAATTTTTCATTAAAAAAATTTCGCACGGCACTTGCGGCACGCACAATGAACGTCAAACACAAGACAAGACAATAAAACCAATTTGCGTTATAACTCACAGATGTACCTTTTTGTAATTATAAACGAGCGATTCAATTTTGTTTGCCGTTGAAATCGCACGGCCAATCTACGATACTTTGTTGAATGTTCATTTATTTCGTAGCCAGAGAAAAAAAGATCAATTATCGACGCATGATGCTATTCCAAATAAGCGCGTGTGCTTGTGCATACTATGTGTGTAACCTCTCTCACAGAGAGGATTTCATGCAGTGATGCGAAGCAATTATCCAGTGACGAATATTGTAGTAATGCTATTGAATTTCCGACAGACATGTCCGCGTGTGTGTGTGTGTGGGCGAATTGAAATTAACAAATTTATTAAATTCATGACTGTTGCATTACATATCGCCGCCTACGTATGAATATCATATAATAACAAATTAAATTCCTGCTGCTCTCTCCATTAAACCTCCAAAGATAATTTTAGAGAGAAAGAGAAAGAGAGAGAAAGAGAGAGAGAGAGAGAGAGAGAGAGAGAGAGAGAGAGAATTTTTTACATCATCTGCAGATAATATGCTGCAATACGAAAAATTTTACGATGGACACTTTTTCGCCTAATGTTCTCGGTGGTAAAGAACTAGCCAGTTCCGATTACCCCGCATGATCCAGTGCGACTCTAACCGAATCTCGAATACCATCCTGGATCTAGAATCCAGACGGCGACGGTAACTCCAGGTTTCGTGAATATTTTACCATGAACCGTTAGCCGAATGAGCTTGCTGAGGCCGGGCCCGATGCCGTTGCTCGCCTGGCATAGATAGAATCCGGCGTGATCCCGCGATACCCGCGGGATCACCAGAGATCCGTTTCTGGCCATCCCGGCGCCCTCCGTGCCGTATCCCAGCTCTCTGTAGTCACCCGGAGTTTCACCTAAATGTGCAAGGATATATCTTTACGTCTCTGCATAATAGACATGTTCGCGGAAAATTACTACCCCACGTTTTACAAAGTAAAGACTTCTTGTAAAGCCGATAGAGCTTGTAAAATTACCATTCCACATATAATTGCGTAAGCGTAATTATAAGTGATTGTAAGAATCGATCAATCACAGTCCAATATGAAAATATTTGACTGTGATTCGTCAATTCTTTACAACTACGATCACTTACAACTGGACAAAATACATCTTAAAGTATTTGAAATACAAAATACTAAGTACTGACGATCTCAGCGTGTTTGAATTTCAAAATATAAAATACTTTCAATCTTTCGATTTAAAATACATAATCTTTTATCTTTCAAATTAGAAGATTGAAAATATTTTATATTTCGTATTTCAAATATTTTAAGATGTATTTTTTCCAGCCCAGTTTATAACTACGCACAATTTTAGAATATATAGAAATAGGTTTTAAAAAATCATGAAAACTGAGAAGAGCATAAATTAAAATTTGTTGGTATTTTATTTTCCAGCTTTAATTGGACGGTGCCATCCGTCTGCCATGATGATAAACGTTTTTATTTCGAGTTGACACTACTGATATATTTGTTTTCTGGGACTTCCCTCTCTATTCTTTCCATTTTATTCTATCTGTTCCTACCGTATTAAAAATAAAGTACATTGTGAAGTTTATATTTACCGTTTTATTTATGAAATTCTCATTTCTCACGCATCCTTAAGTATTATACCATACAACAAAACTCGCAGTACGATATACGTTTCCATTTTATCGACATTCTAGACTCATCAGAAACTAAAGTAAGAAATAAAAGAATCTATTATTTCAGGAGGAAGAATCTTCGTAAAGCGCGATAGATAACAAAATCTTATTCTTCGCGTAATTTCAGGTAAACTTTACTTTAACAGCGTTTTGATTTGGAGGTATACTCACAACTGCTAGAATATTTAATTTTAAAACTTCATAAACTGTGAAAAAATAACATTAAGTTTTATCGGAGGAAAAATTATTTCTCATCTCGCAGCATGAAGTATCACCTTGTTTACGCCCTATTACAAAACGTCCTGTTGTATACCAATTTAAATGTCAAGAAATAACGCGGGAAGAGTTTCTTAAGCGCGCGAGTTGCTCTATAAACACATTTCTGAATACACGAATGTCTAAATGATTTTAAAACATAACGCGTCGGAGGCTAAATAACAAGTACACGAAGCGTATGCTTGGGAATCCCTTTCCCTTCGTAGATCTTATTCGTTTATTCTATCTTTTCATAAATAAACGGACGGAACGGGCGGAAGATGTATCAAAGTATATACCACCCACATAACTTCAAACGGTAAAGATTTACTTCGCGAGAACTCCTCCCGTGCAAGGTAAACCGAACATTTTGAAAGCGCCGCTTTTGAGTAATCAGTCTTTTCGCAGGAGCCTTCCCGAGAAATTATGTCTCGAAACTCTTACGGCAGTCTCGTCGTCGGCATTCCCAACCGATGCAAATTGTGTTTGTGCACTCGACCTAGTGGCAGGTAGTTACAATATTACATAAGGTTTAATAAAACCACGACGCTCGCCGTTCTACGCTGTTCGCATCTAATATGAATCGTGACAGGACGTGGAACGTCTTTTCCCCGACGCGGCGCTTCTTTTTTCACGTTCGATGCTGCTGTCTGCATGGCGTGCATCGCTCGACGGCGGATCGATGCTTCCCCCGACATCCTTCCCGAGATACATATAGTGAATGATGAAAAACATAAATATCCACGCTGGATATCCGTTTGTTTTTTTTTTTTGCAACAACTTTGAGATACGTATTCGGACGATGAGGAGAACTTTTACGGATTAATATTTGAGTAACGAGAACGCTTAATATGTATCAGAATATAACATGCGGTAGAGAAACGTTTACGTACGTATAATACGATTACCCAACTAACTCACTGAAAGCATTTTACGGACAAATGTCTACTTGTTTTCCAGCCGTGGTTAATTAAAACTAATAAAAATATTCTAGAATTTGATAACAATCTCCTCACTGCAACATAACTGCATCATGCCAAGACACAAAGCGCGTTCTTTTTTGTTTTTTCAAACTGATGTCGGCGCAGGAACGATTGGCTCGCGTGAATACAATCAGACTGCGAATAGCGAAGGCGAGCGATCCGCATCAAGGCGAGGTTGAAATTTAGAAAGAAAAATAGAATGGAAGAAAAGTCTCTCGCGAAAGCACGCCATATCAAATCCACACTCAGCGAATTGACGAAATTAATTATACGGTTCTATATCCATAAAACTTTTATCTATAGGTAGGACTTATTTCTGACTACGGACTGGATATCCATCCGTGGAGACGACCGACGATTCAGCGAAATTCGTGATTGATTACTGTTTCCAGAGCGTCTTTTTTTTCCCCGTCGACGCTCCGTCGGTCGTAACTTAAATGAAAATTACGTAATGCTCGCGCAAACAAAGTTCTCGCTTAATCGACAGGAGATTATTAGAAAATGTAATAATACCAGCGTCATATCTCACTTTAAAGTTAATTCTGTAATAAATAATCGATGTCAATATGAATTTTTGATAAATGCATTTTCGAATATGTTAAAAATGATTTGTGATGTAAATATTTCATTTATATTTGTGGATTATTTATAAAGAGATAAAACGTCATAAGATTAGCTGTTCCAGTTTCTATTATAAAAAATATAGAACCTGCGCTTCTATTAAGAATATCCGTTTTACACTTAAGAGAGATCAGGTGCGAATGAGCGTTCTCATTTCTCGCGCGACGTCGGAGACGTAATACATCTCTCGTAACGCTGCTGGGAACGGAGGAAGGAGAGTTATCTCCGAGATCCCACCTTTAAGGAGTCGTGACTTACCGATAGATTGCTTCCAAGTCACAGTCGGAATGGGGAATCCTTCGGCCTGACAGGCGATGGAGACGCCGTGACCTACAACCGCGTTCTGGTCGATAGGTTCCACGGTCCACCTCGGAGGTACTAAAAATACGAACCAATTGGCTTAGTATCTTCCAGTCGTTCGAATTCGTATCCGCCAGAGTCTTACACGATGCCCCCTCGTTTCCGTCACCGTTCATCTCGTTTCTCAGGAACTCGCGATGACGCCGTAAAATTTAAAACACGGCCATTAAATCGATAATGACCGTCGAGGACATTTGCGCGACACATCAGCGTATACGCGACTATTACAAAGATCCTACATTTCTATAATTAAACAATGATAATGGCTAAAAACAAGGACAACGTACCATCAATGCGTAATCATTTTGCTATATTGCAAATTTATTACAAATTCCTTTTGATTTAATTTGCAGAATATTGAGAGTAATACGCAATTTATCCCGCGTTATCCCGTTATTTCCTAAAGATAATATCATGTAAAACCGTCAAACGGTATCGATTTTCATTTCATAGCCCCGCCACGATTTTATCTTTTATCAATTCGGTCTAAAAATATATATGATATGACAGGTTATTTATTTGAACAGTCATTCCCTATATATATTCAACATTGGATCGATACTTTACTGCGTCCAATGTGAACGGTGACGAATACCAATGGCAATGACTAAATTAATGTTTTCCTAATGTGTTAATAATCGTGTAATGCATGCATCTCTTTCTTTCAACTAGATTATATACTTACACAATTTGCTGAAAATTGTAACAGTGTTATACTACAGAATCCATTAAGGCTACGACTAAATTACTTGAATTGACGATGTCATGTATATAACTCTATATGTTATGTATAAAAATAAACGAGAATGGATTTTTCCGTAATTATCTACTTTGAATTTTATAAGGAATTCAAGCAATATAAAACATATGTGAATAAAAAAACAAAATTTAGGATATTTAAGAAAATAATATAAAGTAAAAAACATGCATTTTTCAATAATAATGATAATAATAATAGAGAAAGAGAGAGAGAGAGAGAGAGAGAGAGAGAAAAAGAGAGAAATTATTACTAAATCTATACAAAAAAAGATTCTCTGATGAAATAACCTACATAAATTATAGAATACACGATGAAAAGGGGAAATATAAGTAGGAATAAAGGTATCTGAATAAAAGAAAAACTGTCCGTCTAGAATACATGAGAGTGGTTAGTATAAATTGAAGTATATAAATATATGTCAAGAAAATATAATACACATAATATAGTACGAGTATATGGAACGTAATATCATGCAAAAAATGCAAAGTTGATCATTATCATAAGGAACGTAACAACGCAAGCACCATTCCAAGTAAACAGAGCCGTAAGACGGATGTAATATAAAATGCTTCCAGACAACGACAAACGCAAACGATACCGTGGCAATGTACCGTAATGATATCGAAAATAGAAAGACACGTAGTAAGGAGGAATATCACTTTTACATTCTTCCATCGTCATTCCAAGTCGTTCTCGCAGAATAGGGGAGAAGGGGGAGTTTGTAACGAGAAATAGGTTAACTACGCGAATGCATGCTTATGCACACCCGTATCATAGACAATTGTTGCATTACATTAGCACAACGTCTCGAATATCAACTCGCTACGATACTCTACCTAGTACATTCGCGGAAACGTCCTTTAAAAAAAATCTGAACACACGTGAATAATACTTCTACGCTCAAGACTGAAATATCTCAATTTCGAGATCTACATCGATTTCAGCTTGCGATGCTGCTTGCGGAAAACGTACGAAATATAGGGAATGATATATCAAGAGTCAATACATTTTATATTGGGCCTTACCGGCATACCGGATCAACGGACACTGGAATAGGTCGTGTGTGCTACTGTTGAATTACTTTGCATATCGAAAGATATCACTCTCGTTAAAATTCGCAAATAGAACCGTTCCTGTTCTAATAACGATCTCGTGAAAATCTAATTAATCTCTCGCTGACGAGCATGCAAACAAGTAAAGTCGGCGATACATCTGTCGTCTACGCGATTCGACTGTCGAAGCATTCCTTGCCCGTGTGATCCTCGATTTCCAACGGCAAATGAAAATTCTATCGAGCTATCCTCGAAGATAATCGAAAGAAATCGGGATATGGCGGCATCGTGCCAGGTATTATTACTTTCGTTAGCACGCGCGATTACGATTTCAGAATTATCAACTTTCCTTTCTGTGGATTTTGTTGCCACCTTTCACACACAATCTCACCTTTGTACACTTAAAAAGAACAATTTAACAATTATTAATTAATGAGGACAATTAATGGGTATTTTCGCCAAATTGTTTCCTTCGAACTAGATTTTACTAGATGTATCAAACGTGGAAACAAAACACGTGACTAGTACAACCAGACATACGTAGTACATATCCCGTGAGTAGTAACGAACATACGTACTTCGTATGGCCGCATGCAAGTAGAACAACCAGACATACGTAGTACATCAGCGCGTAAGTATTAACATACTTGGTGTGGTATGGCAACGTGCAAATAATATGACCCCCGTAGACATATACATATAATATGCCAGCACGTAAGTAATAACAGAAATACAAGGTAGAAACATTTTCTATTTGTATTAAAATCGGAAGTTCTTGTTAAAATAATGTGATTATGTTATCTGAATATTGCATTGATTAAATTGATATTTAATATTTCTTTTAATGTCAAAATAACACAATATAAGTAAAAGAACCAATATTATAAAAGTAAAATTATATAAAAATACTGTATTTTGAAATGGAAATTCTAATATAAATAAATAAATGAAAAAAATAATATTAATTAATGTCATAAATATTAATTTTATTGAAAAATATGCTTTCACAGTTTGTTTACAAATTGTGTCAATGTTATGCTTTTTGTGTCATATTTTTTTTTCAAATATTTGTGTTACTTTCTGACATTCGATTTTGTGTTAAATTAACACAAAGACTCGAACAAAGAACGTTTTTGAAACACATGATCAAATGTAAATTTTTAACTGTACACTTTTAAGACGACCGAATACAAGTATAGTATGACAAGTATAGTAGCACAGAACATTTCAATCGAATAGAAAGAATAGAATCAGAGATACAAGTATTACATATATCCGGGCATAAATTGTGTAGGATATATCATATAACCCGACCAAATCGAAATAATACGAAAAATACCAGTGCATGTAAGATCGCGCTGAAACGGATATACATACATACTCGTATGTGCGAAGATATACATACGTATGTGCTGATCGTAAGCCGTAGCGGCAAAGGTATTACAGTACCATGAAACTGAAAAGTGCAGTATACTGCACGTGGTACTTCGCTGCACGATGAACACAAAGTGAACTCGAAAGGACGCAGAACGTAGAACGTACGTTCCATTTGGCAAATATTACGAAAGTCTGGTGTGTACTCTACAATATGACTGCAGTACTCTCAAAGAACATATAAGCATAATAGACCGAAAAATTCAATTGTAAAAGATTCGCATCGATACCGGCAGGATGTTTAAAACTTTATCCGTTATATTTGTTGCTTTATATTACTTTACCTCGATATTTGTTAAAAGTTCACAATTGCGACGTCAAATTAAACCATTGACTTTAATCTTTTTTATTATTTTATGGAATAGCCAATTACTGTTGTTACTTACTCCTTTGATGTTTATTCTTGAAAAACTGTAGTACATTCGTCCTCCAATTTGTCACGCGCGTATAACTTCTGTCGAGGTTAAGGGATCGTATTTCGCTTTGGGGAAATTCCTTTGCCGCGCGACATTCGCTGGAAAATCTTTAATGGCTTTCAGATGTCGAAAACCTAGCGATCTTGTCGTATTTTATACGCATTAGGAACAGGCGCCATTACGTGCCGTAATATGTGGAGCCGTATAACATACGAAATATACGAATCTTTTGATATCCTATAGAATTTAAATCGAAATGGATAGAAATGAATAAAGTATTGTTCTCTAGCAACCGTTAAGAACTAAATCCGGCGAAACCCATTAACATATATATCCATAAATTAATCCTCCGAGCTATTCCGGATATCGCATTGCGATCGACGATCGCATAATCGACTGACTATCTTGGCTTTATAAATAAGTCAGATGATTAAGTTTAATAGATTTAAATAAAACTGTTTTTTTTCTCACGTATATTAAACATTTTCTTTCTCAAATATACGAGCAAAAATAATTCCAACAAAATGATATTCTTTTATGTCGCTCATAATTAACACTATATATTGTAAGTATGAAATGTGAATCGTTGCTTGAAATATCCTGTTGAAATAGTTATCCTGTTTCAAAATATCTGTATATCTGAACCAGGTATATCGAATTATATCCCTGATCGTACCTATCTAGATTTTTAAACATTTTTATAAAAGTTCAGTTTCAAAATAAATCGATCCTTATACACTTTAAGTTTTTACACACAATTTCAAATAACTTCAGACTCTTATAAATATTTCATTATTGATAAAACTTTACTTTTTATACTGACAAAAGTGAAATAAACTTTTAAGATTCATCCAACTTACGCTATTAAAGAAGAATTTTTTTTCAGAGAGACGAAGAATGGTGTTTTAAATTGACGGAATCAGATACTAACGTATAAGATTACGATCTGGCGAATAGGGACTCGTATCGCAGTCCCTTCTCAAGGGATGTCATCAACGGCTTGGAAAAGTTGTCCAAGTAACCCGGAACACAGGAGCGGATTAAATAAAAAAACGAAAAAACCGAACCTTGCTCGACGTTTCTTCGAATTCTGCGCTGTTATACGAACTGTATACCTGACTTGTATATACACGAGTATATGCGTATACATACGTATATACACATCTATATACAAGAAAAGTGGGACAAAGGTGCGAGAAAAAGAAAGGAGAGAGAGAGAGAGAGAGAGAGAGAGAGAGAGAGAGAGAGAGAGAGAGAGAAAAGATAGATAGATTGATAGATATATTAGGTAGGTAGATAGATTGAGAGATAAATAAACAGAGAAATAGAGAGAAAGATGGGGAGATAGCGAAAAAGGAAGGTTCTTATTCGTGGACGCTTTATGTACACAGTTTTCTTACGACTACGTCAGTTTTTTTTCAGGACACCAACCAGCGACTGAGAGGCTGGTCGAGTGCTCGGCCAGGCCAGCGACGTTGCTGATCTGACACGTGTAGTTGCCGCTGTGACTAGCGCTGACGCTATTTATCGTCAGGATGCTGGAAAACGGCGGATAGTCGCTTATCTGTATGCCGTTGCTGGTCTCGACGGTAGCAGCGGCGGCGGCGACGGCAGCGGCGGCGGCGGCGGTCTGGACCGACGACACCGATGTACCACCGTCGCTCGATCTGACCTGAATTGGTTTCTCGTCCATCAACCACGTGATGTTGAACGGCTGGTCACCCTGGCTCGTCGTACACATAAGCTGTGTCCGCTGCCCCTCCATCACACCGTCTCCGAAAAAAAATGGCGAGATCCGCGGCGGAACTATAAACGTTACGTTGTGACATGATAATGGAGAGTATGCACCTCTGGTCTTGCGCTGGCGTTTTACCGCGCCTTATAGGTGCGCGTCGACGATTTTGCATCTTTCGGACCGCGTCTTGGGCGATTTGCAAAAAAGATCGTCGGGGATATATCACGCATATAATGCATGCAACGTTACCATATAATAAGTGTAAGTCATCCTCCCTTATTTTTGGTTGGCTAAATAATATTTTACCTGTTAACGCGTCGCAGCACAATTCGATTAGATGAGATTTCGTCGTTGAAATAACGGGGGCAAAATCATGTGGCTTATGTGCAGTATATACCTTACGCATCGTCGCGTTGGTTTATTCTTCCAGTTCGATAACACGATGACCCGCAAGGACGCGCGTAGGAGTAATCCCCGACAGTAACATCGCGGAAACTCGATAAACTCGCCCTCCATTTATTCCGATCCCATTCCGCCGCGTGATTTCCTCCCCCCCGGCACGGGAAGGACAGGTGCAACGCGACGGTTCCTCGCACCGCATGCGTGGGGCAGGTCCGCGGAAAATTGTGGCATGGCCATAAATATCGGGGTGGCGTTACGTACGTACGTAACGCGCCCGCCGAGAGTATAACGCGGGCGTACCGATGTAGCTTGGGAAATGAACATTTACGAGCGAGCATAACTGTTAATGTCGGCCGATGTGTCTTTATGAGGAGACTGCGAAGTTAGAAATAAGCCCGCACCTCCTTTCTCATACAATCCCCCGCCGAGCGGGGGGAGGGAGGAGGGGGAGGAACACATTAATAAATTTGTTTCGCGCGAATGTCGCGGTGCGTGGAAACTTGGCGACCGAGAGGCACCTGCCGCTTCTCCATTTTCGAAAACAGAAGCTTTTCCCACGCGAGTGCACGTTGCGAGTTGCCTCGAACCGCGATATCCTGGCCTGGCGAGATGCGCCATAACGACCGCTCATCCGGCATGAGACTTGCACCTGCACACGTTTTCTCCTTCGAAGATGTTACTCTTCTTTCTCGCTTACGTATCGCAGACTTACTTACCGAGAGCCCTACCAATAGACGAAATTTCAAATATGGAATAAGATACAAGGACCACGACAGATCTCTGGGTATACCGTGAAATGATACAATTCGTTCGTGATTCGATTTCAGGAAAAGCACATTTCTCTTTTTTTTTTTCTCTTCCCACGGAAACTCATGCATGCAGAAGAATTACATATGTCAAAAATGTCTCAGAGATCTCTCGCGTCGAATGCCCCTTGGATACAAATATCACTACAGTCTCCATAATAATATCAATATAGTGATGGTGAAAACGACGTTACACAAAGTATATATATGATATACCTCGAGCTTATAAACACATTATCATAAAACTCTTTGCTACATTAATAAAATGATGACTTCGTCATTAAGACGCTCAAAACGTGATACCATACAACACAATAATGAGTAACAGAGTGTATAATGAGTCATTCGTAAAAAAAGGAACGAAACGCATAATAAAATACGTTTCCTACGGGATATCGCAGAAATGTCGTTAACAGCGATTTCCGTGTGTGTATGCGTGTGAAATACTAGCAGAAATGGACAAATGTAATATATTCAGTCAAAACATTACTCGTGTCTCTTGAATACCAATGCTGGACGATGCATACACCTGTGCGAATAGGAAAACCAGTACGAGAACTTTTATATACGGTCTCGCTGTGACATCGAGAGATTTCGACTTCGTTGAAGAAAAATCTCACTTCTCATATCCACTTTTGCGTGCAAGAGAGAGATTCCTCCACATTCTCTTACAACCTCTCGATGTCACAGTCGGTGTCTAATTGTAAGTAGATACCATAATAAATAGGAATATACAAGCAACCAAACGTCAAAAATGCCCAAGTTTTCAAATGTGTTTACGTCATTCTCATTCGTTTTCCCGTTGAAATTTAATACTGGAATTAAGGTGATTATCCCTGATCGGTATTCACACTAAAACTTTTTTAACTATTCGCGAGTCCAATGTACCTTCAATTAATATATTTTTGCTGAAAGTTAATTAAATAATTTTTTAAAAGCCTAAATCCAAAAAATAAAATAATAATATAAAATTACTTATGTGAGATTATGAAAAACGTTTGTTAGAGACAATATTTTACAACATAATTGAAAATAGTTCATTGGATTCGAAATGCCGATTAGGATTAATTATTTATTTTGAGTGTTGAAAGCATTGACGTAATGCTTAAAATAAGCAATTTCCAGTATTAAATTGGCTAGTATTTTTTTTTAATATAAAAAATGCGTTTCTTTATTTATCTAAAATATATTTCCGAAGCTTTTACTGTTATCGTCGTTACATGATTTCTAATAAAAAATTCATAGCGCTCGAAAAACGAATGTGAGTTGAACAAGTACTTCGGGCCGCTCGTATAACGCTAATATACGTGAGGGGAAGGGGAGCCAAAGACATTGCCAAGATTGTACATACAGTACGTATAATACACATAGGTATCGATAGTGGTTGCAGGAAAACTCGATCAAAGCGTGCAGATGGGCGTGCAAAGAGAACCGCGTGCAGGACGAGAAAGAATGAAAGAAAGAGAGAACGATTCAAAATCGAAAGTAATCTGAGAAAAAGCTGGCAACACGCCGAATCGGATATTATGGTTCTTTCGCGCCAATGCTTTATTCTCTTCTTTTTTCCTCTTCGAACCATCGTCGAAAATACCGATTCGGCGAGTTGAATACGCGTGCAGTTTGGATTTGCGTGTAGCAGAAACGGTCACGTCTCTCGAATGATCTTAAATCTTAATGATCGAAGATCATCGTGGACGAGCCGGAATGCAGTCGGCGCTCAAACAGTCGGCGAACAACGACGAGGCTTCTCTTCGCGACGATATAACGAATCACACGACGCGAAGATTCTCTTTCACGGAATTGCGCCCCGAAAACCAATAACGATTTACAGGCGACGTTACTCTTTTTGTTCTTGAGGTAAAACAAAATTGATTACGGTACGCATCGCACGAGGTCGGACACGCTGATTGATCGATCGTCGCGGCGCAGAGCCATCGGGGAGAGCACAAACGATGGCCGGCGGCACCGGTGTTTCCCTACGTGCCGATCAATCAGTTACTTTCCATCGTCGCTATACCAGCCAACGAACTGGAAAATTGCCAGTCCGGTCCTATCACGACCGACGCCTCAGCTCGCGAATCTCAATGATAATCCGCTCTCGTCGCCCGACGCGATCTTATTCCGTAAGACGTGGCGCGAATCCATCCGAGTCTTTCACGTCCCCCGACGTCGTCATTGGCATCCCGATGAGCGCCGACCGGGTGTTCCGTGTTCCGAAATACGATGCCGGTGAATTTGGCGTTGAGAGTTGCGGACGCGTCTCTCAATCGTGGAAGAGAAGAGGAGAGAAAGAAAGAAAGAAAAAAAAAGAAAGAGAGAGAGAGAGAGAGAGAGAAGAGAAGAAGACCAAAATGATCGCCGTAACCGCGCCAAGTACTAGAGAGAGAGAGAGAGAGAGAGAGAGAGAGAGAGAAGACCAAAATGATCGCCGTAACCGCGCCAAGTACCGATTCCGGAACACGGTCGGTCTATTACACCAACGGTGTGCGTTTACCGTTGACGTGAAGGAGTGCAGAATGAGCGACGGTTGCAGCGCCATTGGTCACGCGACAGGTGTACGTGCCATTGTGCGCGGGTGCGATCGTGCTAATGCTCAGGGCGCTGGTAAAAGCGTCATGTATTCCGATGGTAATGCTCTTTCTCTGGGACGAGGAGGACGCTTCGTCATGCCCGGGGCCGGAGGCGGTGGCAGGGCCCCTTAGCTTGGGGCCCCCGTTAATCATCGCGTCCATCCCAGGACCGGCCGGCGGCCGACCGCGGCTGCCCGACGGCGCATCCTGCGACGACGGCAACGTCCTGACCGTCTCTATCGGGACGTTATCTTTGAGCCACGTGAATGTCAGTGGTAGGTCGCCGGTCACGACTACGCACTGTACGCTAGTACGGTCCCCTACGTTTAAATCGCGAGCAAAACTGAAAGGCGTGATTTTAGGTGGCACTGAAAGAACAATACAGACAAGGTGGCATTCCATCAAAGCAGTTCAGATCACTAGAGAATCACGATGTTGTAGTCGGGAATATCATCGGGAATGAATTGATTTGATTGGTTATGGGGAGGATGGAAGGATAAATAAACGGTCGTAATCGTCGCTCCGCGCCGCTGCCAGATGCGCCTTCGAACGGAAAGCAATTTTTCAGAGCGGCACGATTCCAGCAGCAACGCGGCAGAGTTCGGGGAAAGAGGAGAGCAAGCAACTCTCCGCGTCCGATACGGCATACGTCAGAAACCAACAGCGGGATTCGATGCTGAGAGATGCGGCGAGATTAATCGATCCTTCCTTTCGCGGCTTCGACTTGCTCTTGACGGCGGAAATCAAGACTTGGCGCGCATCGCAACCAAGAAAGCGAGAGAACGCTCGTCGATATCGAATTCGAGATAATTGCAATCTTTATTTTTCGACTTCCCGTCGCATTTCTCTATCGCGAACGGATTTTTACATTCAGAAAAATGTTTTGTATGACATGTGAGACTTACAAAAACTGTCTTATTTTTTAAAGATTTTGTTCTAATCGATTTTAATTAAAAGAAAATTTTTAAAAAGTAAGGAAGTTTTCACACACACATATATCATACATTCTCCTAAGTGTTTCCGTTGAAACACAAACGAGTATTTCTCACGCGAATAACGCAAATTAAACAGACGTATCCGATATCGTGACGTGAGATGCTCTTAGGGCATTGCTTCGTTACGTACAGATCGACAGCGGGTTGAGAGAAAGAACGTGTGCAATTTTAATGAAAGGCAATCGCGTCGGTGATTTTCAACAGAATATTCAGTTTGCCGACGCAATCTCCGTGGTAAACTCCGCATTTAGAACGAAACAAACTTTGTATACACGCATTGAACAAACGTGTTTGAAAATTTTGGTAGATCGGAAACACGGAAACTCGAAGGAAACATTCAACCAGGAAATGTTACTTTACAAAAATAATACGTTACCGTTACTCGTTACTAAGTTCAAAAAGTAATACATTATCATTATTTAGAAAATAATGATTCGTTTTCTTTTTGTAATATTAAAGTAAGATATTAAATATTACAGTCATCTAAAAAAAATCTTCTAATTTTTTAGATTATATACTACTATGGATTTTCAATATTAACAATAACCATCAGAATGCAACTTAAGTACAGAATATTTTTTAATATTAACTTCCATTTAAATGGAATATTTCTATTGTATTTAATAAAAAAAATAATACAATCTATAGAATAGATATAAAGATAATAGGGAACTAAAGTAATTATAAAAATAACGACCGAATGTTCGTTTCTATTACAGATAGTACCAATTATTACTGGGGAAAAAAAAAAAAAAAAAAAAATAGTAACGGTAACGGCGTTACAAACAACGTGTTAACCCTGCATTCACATAGATAGCTGTTTACACGTTGTATCAATTTTATCGTTGGCAAAGCTGACAGATCCTGCACAATCACCATGGGGATTATTATTAAATATTTATTATTTAATTTTATACACTGTTTCACGTATCACGGGGTATTACGAATTCAATACCAAACTCCCGCCATATATAGTATCATGAAAAAAAGTCGCGCGTTATCCCCTGCTGTGTGCACACGTACGGGGGAGACATTACGATCGAAAGACGTTTTGCGGTAATACCCCGTGCAACATCTGCACGCAGTACGTCGCGTCGTCTGTCTTATGTACAATACGTTACGTACATACGTGGCAGCTGGATTTTTATGTACATAAGTACACGAGTACATAAAAATACTGTGGAGTAGAACAGAGCAGTTTAGGCGAGCGCGTGCAAAGGAGGAATGCTTGAGCGATGCAGTGAGGTGCTGTGCTCTGTGCATAGGTCATTTCCGGAAACGTCTTCAGCACGCGCGGCGTACGCCTAGCAACGCGTATTAAGCACACGTCGCGTTGCCGGAAATCGCGCGTTCACTTGTAAGCTGCCTCTACAATTTCGAAATATAGTTCGTAAATAAGGACGCGAAATAAAAATCTGCATCTATGGGTGCTTTCCATTTAGTGACACGAATCAACACATCATTTTATCTTTTTTCACATTCAGAAAGTAACAAAAATACGAAGATACTTTATCGATTTGTATCACTTTGTGCCATCAAAGTGGAAAACGCTCTATAGGTATACAAATGGTAATCAATTGGATTGAGTTGTGATGCTAACTTCTATGCTGTGACGACTGTGTTGACCAATGACAGTAAAAAATAGCGGAAATGAACTTTGCTTATTTATCAGCAGAAAACTACCCTTTTTTATACATTTTCATAATATGGAAAGTATCAGACACATTGTAGTAGGTTTCTCTAACCTGACTTAAATTAAAATGTCAACACTTTAAAATGTCAACGCTGTCGCAGTTCAAATTTATTGCGTATGATTGGTTAGCACCTACGTATATCTTGCGTGCGATAATACGTCATTCCGCGTCTACGTTTGCGAACTACATTTTACGATTTACGAATTATGTAGCGGCAGCTTTACAAAAGCACTACGGGCCACAGCTAAGAAAAATGACACTTGTTTTCCATTTTCGCGTAAAATTTCCTGTTTAATTTCATTTCAAACAAGTGCCGCATACGTAACATGATGATTTCAATCGTGCTTTAGCCTGTAATTTGAGTATTTTGTCGAAACATTTAATATATATTCAAAATTAAATATTAAACATTAAGCAAAAATATGGCTAATTGAAAATACATAGTTCAGTTTCAGCGCGATTTCCGGGACGTCATGTATACATCATTTTATGTATAACTGTGCGCAATACGCACATCACAATAAAAAAAATGTATATACATATATATTGTAAAGTTATTCTCATCAGAAAAAATCCCACACGATTTCAGGGAAGCCTCTAAATCCAGGGCGAGGCGGAGCTGAAAATAGTACAATGCCTCGCATTTCAACAGAAACCTGAACATTACGTATATGTATCCTCCTTTTTTCCTTTTTTTTTTTTTTTCTAAATTATACGACGTAATTGCCGAGCGATATAAAAATGAAATAGTCAATCAAAACCGAAAAAGATTAAATGCGTTACACTCTGTAATCGTCCAACGTGAAAAAAATTTGTCGAAATATATTCCTTTGGCAACGTAAAATTCTCTATCCTAATTTTCGCGCAACTCGCATTCGAGTGACGAGCGAGTGCATACGCGATCGATAGAATCGATAGGATCCTCGTGCGAAAAGCACCCATGTATTCCGAGGGACGATGTGCAATGCGATAAACCGAAGACTCGGGTCGATGTTGTCCCGTACTAATTAATCCTGCCCAACGTCAAACAACGCTCCATATAGAGTTAGGTTGATGAACCTAATAGAAACATTATGTAAAGATAAAATCGGCAACGCGCGTCAAACGTTGCATGCCGCGCACGTTATGTATAAACGGGCTGCAATTAATACAGTCGGATGGGGTACCAGCCAATGGATAGTTAATATGTTCGACAAAGGGAGAATGCATATTAACGTGCGCCTGTGATATCCATAATCGCGCTTCGATATCGCGGAGGCAAATTGCAAAAATGATAGATTTTGCTAGTGAAAATTTTTAATAAATCTTCACGTAAAACTTACCGCACTGAAAAAAGAGTCTGATAATAATTATCAAATAAGAGTAAAGTATTTCAATCAAATATAAGCAAAATTAATTTTACTTTTCTAATATTTAGTAATTATTACCAAACAGTTGATTATATTATTATATTATGCTTGGTAATATTTAATATTGTGTATAGAAAAGTAAATTATTTCTTCTTATATTAACAAACATTTAAATAAAATTATTTTATTTATCATTTGATAGCTATTATTACATTGTTAGATATCAAAGGAGCAATAGTAATCTAATCCTTTTTATAACATATACATATATATATATATATATTTTGTATATTTAATTCCCATATGTGTCAAAATATAAATCAATCTATTTCTGTGATTAATTTCAAAATAAACAACATTCATATTAATGTATGCACTTAATAAATAATAAACTAAATTTGAATCAAATTGAATATTCCTTCAGTAATATAAATTGTTTAACGTTATTTTTAATTAAATTAAGACATATTAAAAATAACTCAATTTGAGTATAATTTGATATTATATGAATTTAACAGTGTGTATAGATTCTTTTTTCAGTGTAGACTCTTGCCGTTAATCTTAATTTAAAACAAACTATGTACCTTTGCAGAAGAGATATTACACCTTTTACCTGTACGCCATTAGATAATGGAGTTATCGTACTGTAAAAATTGCGCCAATTAAATATAACAATATATCGTGTTAAAAGTATTGTCGTAAGAACTCATTATCTCGGTAGTAAGACCGCGAAATACCTTTCTCCCATTTCGAAGGGCAAAGAGACGATTTATCGTTTCATTTCGCGAGTGTTTCATGCTCGCGCGCGTAAAGCAATATCTTTATTTTCGAATGCTAATTTTACGAACACTTTAAATTCCGGTGCTCAATATCGCGGGGAATTATGCAGAACTGTTGGCTACGTTTACTTACCTAGAACACGTACTTCGACCGAGCGATGCGACGTGAAATTATGTTTGTTTCTGGCAGTGCATGTGTATGTGCCTTCATCGGCGCTGCGCTGCACAGTATCGATGAACAGCGTGCCGTTGGCGACTCTTTGTCTCATGTTGGTAGGCAGTTTTATGTCCCCTGATAACAACGTTTCGGCATCGATTAAAAGGGGTCCTCGCGTTCGAGAATATTTGAAATATCCAATAACGATACTTGGTTTCGCGAGACGCAAATATTTCGCATTTTCGTATCGATTCTTAGCCGCATAAATTAATTTGCAAACATAAAACACGCAACATAAATTCGATGAACTACCTTGTTAGATAGGATCAACCCAATCCTTTGAGTTAATTAACATTTTGTTATTTTTAACTTCCATGAGTGTCAAAATGTAAATTAATCCATTTCTGTGACCGAATTGCTTAGTTTCAAAATAAACGACATCCAACATACTGTACATATTAACATATGCAATTACAAGAGAATATCATCAATACTATTCCTCATCGATGGGCTTTGAATATATTGTAAAGCATAAAAAAAAATATTAAACTTATATTTTGTAATCTGCTTATCTCAAGGTTTGGGGACTGAAACAACCCTTAGGAAAGGAAGGATAAATTAAAAAATTTGATATCTTAAAAAATACGAATGAATTATTAAAAATATAAAATGCTGCAAAATTTTTATATAAAATACATTTTTTCATATACCTTATTATAGTTTCAAAGATATTTGCCAAAAAGCAAAAATATACAATATTATTTCCAAGAGTTGTTTTGATCTCTAAGTCTCGAAATAAGCAGATAAAAAATGGCTGTAATATTTTTTGATGATCTGCAACAGTGATGTACAACCTGGAGCCTACCTGCCGCAACTTTTGCAACTCATAGTTAAAAATTATATTTTCTATTTTATGTGAACACGAAATGAACATCATTCGGCGAGCAAGATTTTCTCTTTCTGAAAATAACCTTCTAAAATAACCCTTAAGAAGGTTATATTCATCATCACTGCTCTACAATATACCCAACAAAATTAGTGAGGAATAATTCCGGTGGTATTCTTGTTATTAAATGATAAATTAAATTTGAGTAAAATTTAATACATTTCTTAAGTTAAATAGTTTAACTTCGTTGTTTACTGAAATGAATATATCGAGTAGGAATATTGGTGATTTATAAAACTATAAATAAAGTACCTACTTTAAATTAGATAATATAATTGGACATGATACACTGTTAAAAATATCAAAAAAGTAATATTCTATCTGAAACTCTTGAGTTATAAAGTAACATTTTATTATATTAATTTCTGTAGTTAATTTTAAAATACATCATCCATTAACATCTATGTCAAATTAACGATATATTAGGTACAAGCAGTAGCGATCTATATGTGTAGATATAATCAAAAATAATTCAAATTAGATATAATCTCTAATATTATGAATTTAATAATGAACATTTAACAGTGTATAATTAATTGCATGGCACACTTGTTATAAAAGAAAACGATCAATCAATGTGGGAGATCAACGACAGACCTTAACGTACTATTCGCCGCAATGGAAATATTGAATAAACGTACGGCAAAAGCCCGTTATTCGGTCAGGGATTAACAGAAATGACGCACGATGCTTACCTTTCTCCCACACTATCGATTCGATAGGATAACCGGCTACAGGACACTTGATATATAGTTGCTTCCCCGCGACCGCTGAAACGGGCGACATCGGTCTGACGTATGGCAGTCCTGAGATTAGAAAGCAGTAAAGCTCGTTACGCTGCAGCCACGCGAAACAGCATAAAGTTATAAATTTCCAGCAGGAAATCTAGTTCTCTGTTCTCTCGATTCCAGGGAGATAGAGCCGCGTAAAAAAAAATAAAAAAAAAAAAAGATGAAACAGATTTTTAATATCGCCGAGCGAAAAAGGACAATTCTGACACCTTTGGATTTGATAAAACTGCAAGTTTAATTTTTAATGATACAGAAATGGAATATTTTTTTCTTCACGGTAAATAAGTAATCAAGTTTAACTGTACCAAAATCGTAATCATGGCTCTCTGCCAGGATTTGAATCACAGAAAAACGTATTTGCTGACTTTTGACTTTCGCATTGACTCACCGTAGATATTGAGTCTCGCTGAGTGTCTCGCTTCACCAGCGCGGCTGCTGGCGATGCACTCGTACTCGCCGCCGTCTTCGGGCTTTACAGTCGTGATATTAACGTGGGATATTACGTCCCCGTACACGGTCACGTATTGGCCAATCAGGAGCCTGTCGTTTTGTGGAAGCGGAAATCCATCTAGCAGCCAGGAAATTTGCGGCGTGGGATTACCCGCGGCGCTGCATTTCAGAGAAACCGATGGACCAGGTTGCATTGTCTGTTCGATAAACCTGTAGACCAGCTGCGGCGCGATCTCTGTTAACAGACGTTACGGGCAGAGATTACGTATACCCCAAAGTTTCCAAATGCCCCTTTGTACGCCCGCCTTTTCCCCGTGTCTAACGCGTCGCGTTATAGCGGCGTCCATATATTTCTACGCTCTTTTTTTGCTCCTCTCTTTCATACGTACCAAATCGATTGTCGAACGTGAAAGCGAACCATCACGAATTTAAGTTCGCGACCTGACGATATCTCTCGTCGACTCGTGAAAGCCATTTAAAAATAATCCAAATAAAAAACTGTGCCAATTGTCGTTGCAATATCCCGTCGATCCGCGGAGTTATCTACAAATCGTCTGAATAGAGACAGAAAACCCAATAGCGGGGTGATACCTTATCAATAATGTTGAAAACGAGAAAACAATATCATTAAATAATTAACTCGTAAAAAACAGTGACAATTATGACGGATAGTGGTCAACGTTCAAATCTCGTGGCGGAGCCGCATACTTATCTGTTTAATTATAATATTGCAGCAATATATTGCATATTTTCTACAAAATATTGAAATTATAATATTTCACAGTATTGTTGCGATATTTCCAATCAAGTACTAAAATTTCAATATTGCACAATATTGCTGTAATTTTTATAATATTAATTATACATACATATATATATGTGTGTGTGTATACATGCATGCATATATACCATATTTGTAGTTTTTATCGAACGCACCGAAATCTTTTCGAACTTACAAACGCAGCTAAATAATACTGAAATACTGTCAAAATTAAAATTTGATGATCGATAGGCATTTATTAGAGAGATTTTAATAAATATAATAGAAATTTGTAAATAAATTTATTTATTGCGAAAAATATTACCTCAGCTGGGAGTCAAACCCGAATCTCTTGCATTACGTGCAAGTGTCCTAAGCCTTTATAGACTATTTCGGTAGACATACTGGTATATATATATGGTGTATATATATATATATATATATATATAAAATTCACATTGAATTATTTAAGCAATAAAATCCAGCTTCGACCGTTATAGACCTTTAATTCTTATTTCTTATTGATTTTGTGTTCTCACATATACGGTCTAATAAGATTCTTATATTGTTTTTATGATATTGTGCATTATTCAAATACTGCTGCAATATTCTGTAGCTGCAAGGATTATTACGATTTCTATCGAGAAAACGCGCAAAAGGTGGGAAAAAGGAGCACCATTTATTTAACGCGGGTTAACTCGATAGTTAAAAGTTGAAAACTCGCCGGAGCAAATATCGGAGGCTCGGCAGTTCGCTCGTGTATAATTAAAAGACTACGTAGAGCCGCCATTAGTAAATTATCAATTAGGTTGACTGATTATTCTCCGCCATTCTGGCACTCTAGGCGAGAGGAAATTTTACGTTGCCACGTTCCTCAACAATAGTAAATTAATGTTTAAGATCGCGGCGTGCCTTAGCACGCGAAAATATGAAATACGTTATTGCGGCAAAAATCTCTCTCGTTGTATAAATGAAGACTGAATAAAAACTCGACAGCTTTAAAACACAAATTTACTTTCTGATTTATCTATAGGAGTCATAACAGCAGGGAAAAATATCACATTTGCACATCATTTCGATAAATGATTAAATAGTATTATCGTGTATCAGATATAATTTATCATGTATCAGGTATAATTTTGTGAATAACGTATCTCTGTTTTGCATAGTGTTTGCATGACGCAGTTCTTGTTGCGCTCTCTGTAATATCGTGTCCAAAATAATAAAATGTTTAAAAAAAAGATATTTTCCCGAGACATGTAATTATGAAGATTAATATGATTTGCTTTAATTAATATTAGTGGCGTCGGGCAGCCACACTTGTTTTCTCGAAATTTTAGAAAACATCAACGCAGTGATGTTTCCAAAAACGGTCAGACTCGCTGGTAACAAAAATTACATTGGAACGCAACGAGGTCATATTCCAGATTGAAGTTTACGCAAAATGTCAATGGGTGTTTCAGATAAACGGTATGATAAAGCGTGATTTACATAAGCGATACATTCATCCGAGGTTATGCGTTTTCTAAGGGCGACAAAGTAAATCTTTCTCTCTTTTTCTCTCCATAGCGAAACGGGAGAATGCCATAATCATAACAGACAAGATATCACGTTCGCGTAATTCCATCCAGGGGCAGGGACCGCCAGTAAAATTCGCAAATTCGCCGAGATGTTCCCGCGGACCGGCTTTCATACCCCGACGTATCTATGACGCATAATAAATAGACGTAGTTGGTCGCGCTGCTCCGCGAAATCGCGCGCGGCTAGCATGCAAAGCATCGGCAAAACCGCAGGAATCTCGTTAGCGTATGCAAATCCAGGGGTAGTAGTAGCAGGTACTAACTATCCTATCGTGCTGCGGGCGATCCAACCTAATGTACACTCTATACCCCTACAGCTTAGAAATCATGGAGACGGGAAGAATCCTAATGACAAGGTAATAGGCACCCGGCTCCGAACTTGGACGACGTAAATTACTAATTTTCTATCCACCGTCGCAACTGGAACGACGGGCTTCATTACTATGGGTATGAATAGCGATTACATGACATTTTGTTGACGTAACGTAGAAGTTGGTGCGCAACTATTCCTCGTCACGTAATTTCGATGATAAAATATTTTTCCGTCGTAGTACAAAAAGTCTCGCTGCGATGTTGTGCCGCATAATTTTTTTTCAATTATTTATAAATCTGGATATTAATGTATACAAAAAATTAATTCGGTGTTTTTTAATGTAAAAGAAAAATGTAACATTTATGATACCGGAAAATACAGAAAAATTGATGAAAAACGATGTAACACCATACCATAGAAAATTTGCGAGTTATCGTAGTGTTTTCATCCATTACTAACGCTAACTGCTGTTTACTTCATCAAGGCGAAGAGCACACTAAGTATCACTTTTCCTCCATGAAGTGAACGGCAAGGTTCACGAAACGTTAGCATTAACAATGGATGAAAAATATGAAAACACGGAGATAACCCACAAACCGTCTGGTGTCTTTGAAGATAATATCCGTGGAAGCCTCAAAAGCGTTGATATAACACCGGCCAAAGTACATACAGCATACGAGATATTACCAGTGCTTGTTTCTAGCAAAAGCCACAATATAACACAGTATACCGCAGTGAACATTCCATCTTTGTTTAACATTGACAAACAACAAGGTTGATGATTCACTGTATTACACTATGTTGTTACTAAGCATCTTATGTTTTCCACTGAATCAAATCTAAGTAAATTATAGCACATACATTTACGCTCATTTCTAAATGCATTTTATATAATATATCAATGTATACACAAAACATTTTTAATAAATAATGTTTTAAATCAATCTCTGTTGAACTCAGAGAACCAATGAAGACATAATAATTATTGGCTCCATTTTTTTCTGTTATAATTCATTTTCGTGTTGTTTTGTTTTTAACATTATTAACTTTCTATTATTTTATTTTATAAAAAATATAAAAGAAAAATAAAAATGATGAAAAGTAAATAAAACAAGAAACAAACAAAACTAAAAAAGACCAGTAATCACTACATTCTCGTTATTTTGGTTCCAGATTAAACAATGATTTAAAAATTATAATATTTATCTTTAAAAAAAGCTGTATAAAATGCATATAAAAGTAAACACAAATACATTTATATATTTAGAATTTATATAAACTGATCATACAGAAATAAAGAAAACAAACATCATATATGCGCAGTACGTACTTTGTATGATATTATTGTTTTTGAAATTTCTCCTGCATTTCCTGATATCGTAAATGTTATTCTTCTCTTTCAGCTCAAGAAATATTATAGAATTGGTTTTCTATGCTAAATGGTTAGCTAATTTTGGTGATTCTACACTTTTTCCTCTTTATCTTATATTCTATTTATTTCGGTTTAATTATGTTGGTTTAGTGGCTGAAAACTTAAATCTAATAGAATATACTATAATATTTTATCGGATACTTTTCTGTTCGAAGAGAAATTTAGTGGTAAAATTACTCGACAGCTAAGAGAAAACCGGGATAAGAAGGAAGAAGGAAAGTAGTAATTTAGCTCGCGCGTGATATCCGAACTCGGATTACGACGGAGGAAGAAACAAACTGTACACGGCGCGGCGTCCAGGATCGGTACGCTTGTTTCCGACGAGGGAACGGTAGCTGAGCGCGGGCTATAAGCGATTTTGAAAGAAAATTTAAACTTTCAAAGGTCATAAAAGTTACCAAATGCCAGCCGTATAAAGGTTAATGGCCGCGAAAGCCCGTACGAACTTCCAGAAATGTACAAATCGCTCGTAAGAACGGCACGAAACTCAACACGCTTTCCCTTGCCAGCAGCAATATTCTCCTCCCGAGGTGGAAGCAGTATAAAATAAAAACTCAAAGCTGGAAGGACTACCTTTGGAGTTATATCTCGAAATCTAATTGAAAAATAACACCCTCTTACGAATAAAAGTATGAACAAATGTTGTTAAACATTTACTAATTAAAAATGTAACCTCTATATACTTACAATTAGCAGCATCTCTATACTAAAAGCAACATGATATCAATATTATAATTTTTCGCACTCAATGTAATATTATTTAAACACCATGTGTTATATTACAATACAATATCAACAGCAATAACAGAATAATTTAAATATGAATAGCCGATAAACGTACCGAAATCATACTGTGGTTTTTTGCGAAAAATTTCAGAGGGAATTCCAGACAGAGAGAGAGCTTTTTCACACGAAACACATTGCGCTCTAAGTTACCGGACATGTTCCACGTGTCATATGTTACCCATGTGATCCGTCCAATGCTTGGCTGCAATGTTATCGGTGAAACCTATCGTAAATCGCTTTTATTATATTCCGGGGCAAATTCGCGAGTCGTGTGGTTGTCCATCGGACATTGATGCGCGACGGTGAAGGTCTCACATCGTGGGTTTGTGAGCGGGAGAGCAAACGAGGCCATTTTCGTACAAAAATGGCACGTATCCCGCAGCGAAACGACCAGCCGATGGAAAATACGTTACGGAGGGAACGCTGCGCAAACAGGCAGCCCTCCTCCGCACATATACCGAGTTCCGTAGTCGTTAACCAACATTTTCAAACCGCGAGCAAACCAAGTTTCTGATCAAGTTCGCCAAACACGCGATCGCTCGTCCGAACTCTCTTTTTTCCTCGTAATAAACGCGCGAACGAGAATTGTTAAATGCATTCTCGATTTGCCGTTAAACAACATTTCCGATCAGCAGTGTTGATAACAACAATCGTAATTCATCGCCAAATATTCCATTAAATATACAGTATTCTATTGTATTTATAATTTATAATTTATGTATAATTCTAAAATAAAATAAGAATCAGGGTGCCTGGCTAGATCAGATAACGGAAAATAATTATTGTTGAAGTTAGGTAATGCGATTTGGTATAACTTTGCTGCTGTTGCTGCAAACGAAACTCAACCGGAGTTAATCGAAACCGAGACCACGATTATCGTTCCACAGATGGGAACACGCTCCGTAAAGCACAATCGGAAGAGCGATGAGGGCACTTCCCCGCAAAAATAGCACGTAGCCTGCAGGAAAGTCGTGCTACCTCCTGATGGAGAATGCGTTACGATAAAATGGCACGCGAATCATGGATCGTACAGAGAAAGAATTCTATGGTATTAACGGCAAAACATTCACCGATTGCTTGGTAAACAAAGGTAGTGTTAATAAGATATAAATGTTCATTCTTTATACTGTAAATTAAACTATAAACTATGTATAAAATGTGTTACCGCAATAGGAATAATTCAATTTAGGGGATGATAAAAAGTCATTGAAAATGTCTCGACCATTGTAATAATTATTGTATACTATTTTATATGAACTAAATTTTACGATTTTGCTAAAATATTTAAAAACTTAGCTGATGTGGATCTCAAAATAATTTTACTGAATCAAAATAATTATGTAGGACAGTCAAGCATACATTTTGTTAAATCTAAGTGTCAAATTTAATCTAATTTATGTTGCCATTGCTCAATATACATTGTTATTTTATACTAAAACAATGGTTAAATTTAACACCATATAATGTCAATTTGATACCGTTTATATAGTGTCAAATTGACACTACAAATTTAACAGTGAATAAGCAATGTTGCAAAAAAGTTTTGATTCTCATATCTTAAGCGTTCTACATAATTAATTTAATGATTCAATAAAATTGTTTTTATACCTGTATTTAGCTAAATTTTCAGATATTTCAATAAAATTGTTCTTTCCATGTAATAATTTTGTAAGTAACAATTGAAACATTTTAGAATATAATTAATTCAGTTTTCTTTAAATACGATCGACCATGTTAATTATACGTATTTAATCTGTCATTGAGAAAGAGATCGCTGATCTTATAACAATTCTAAAATTTTCGAGTCTTTGGGTGATGGCATGACGACTATTTTCAGCTTGCCCAAACATTAAGGCGTCGCGACATACTATTGCACATCCGGAACGCGATGCCAGAATGTCTTACCCCCTAAGCGTAATTCCGCAATTCCTTGAGCCATTTCGTACTCGTTCCGCACGAAGCACTGGTACATGCCGCGGTCTTCTCTCGCGACCGACGTCACGGAAATACGCTCACTGGAGACCGTCCTTACCCGGGCGCCCGTTCTCAATGGCTGACCATCCTTCAGCCAATAGAGTGCCGCTTGCGGAAATCCACTTGCGGTGCACGTCTGCAAAGGAGTTTAGACGGAAGAAACTGATGAGAATCAAGAAAAGGACTTGCCCGGCGCTCTCGCCCGGCGTGCGGAAACGAAGGAGAATACCGTCTCGTCTCGAATCCGCAAACCGTGAGCTTCTTGAGAAAAATCAGATCTCTATATTCCTGAAAATATATTCGAATCACACACACCCGACACCAGGACCGGCATTAATTTCCGGCACGTACAGATTCATTTCCCGCGTCATCGACAGCGCTTTACGGTATTTATAGATGGTTGAAAACGGTAAATATTCATAACAGTAATTGAAGTGTTCGATATTTGTAAGCGATCTGTCAGATATTCTCATATTCTTAAATTAGAATACAAGATAAAAATTTTAGACGTTCTATAATTTACCGTTTGAGAAACCGTTACGAGAGTAAACTATCAGAATAAAAACATAAAAATAATAATGTAAGTCGAAAATTGATTACTAAATGAATAATATAATTAAAGAAAAAATCCTATATTCAATTTTGATGCTTAATAATATTTATATGTAAATTTTCAAATACATTTTTCTATAAATTGTGTGCTGATTCGGTTTGTTGAACTTAAAATGCAATTATATTTAAATTAAATATGCTAGAGATAATATCACAAATTACTGCACATTGATTTATTTATCAATGTAATAATAAACATCTTAAAACGCTGCAAAGAATGTATTCACACAAAGAAAAATATCACACTAACTCAGATCTTTCAATTTTCTAGAACGGATGTCTTAATTATATCAATTCATCTACTAACCGATATATGATAAATGTGACATATAAAATGGATATATGTATACTCATATCAAAACGCATAGACTAAAAATTATAAATGACGTTCTAACATTTGAATTAAATTATAAATCATCTAAAGTGATCTCTAAAGTAGGATTTTCAAAACTCTATAAGATATTCAATGAGTTCTTGTATTTCAGACCATCTTAAATAAAGTCTCAAGTTGTTCTTAATTAACTATAAAACCACATCTTAAAATACTTACTTAACTTTTCGGTTTCCTAACGAAATAAGTTATTCGCTTCAACAATATAATAAAATTTTTCAGAATAATTTTGCTATAAAATTTGATGATTTTCATGCATTTTTCTAATTAATTTTTAAGTTATAAGCTTTTATTTGAAACAAATAAATGCATTATATATACATACACAATTTTTAGAGAGATGTAATGTATTTACAACGAACCAATCGCCCCTCTTGAAAATAAATATTATTATATAACTACTTTGAAGAGTTCACTTTTAATTAAAATAAAAAAAAATTTTATCAATTTTTTAAAAATAATATTTACGTTATTTGCAGAGTTGTGCAAAAACCAGTATATTATATAAAAACTACAATAATTGTTTTGTTATTTGTGTTTTATAATTATAGCATTTCTATATATAAATGAAAATAATGACATTTATTATTTACGCATTGATTTGTTTATTTATCATATTTTAATATAATTGTGAACATCATAAATATACTATTGTGTAGAAAAATTTTTGGGATCACCGCTCGTTCAATTTGAAAACTTATGTTTAGAAAATTAATGGAAGTTGAAAGTTAAGACAGTCTTGAAATAAGAACAAAGTATAAAT
Organism: Cyphomyrmex costatus; assembly: GCF_001594065.2. Classification (NCBI taxonomy): domain Eukaryota; kingdom Metazoa; phylum Arthropoda; class Insecta; order Hymenoptera; family Formicidae; genus Cyphomyrmex; species Cyphomyrmex costatus. The sequence continues at coordinate 413,727 of NW_017277450.1, read as the reverse complement.
ATCGATCTACGAGCGATAGTTTTCTTCTGTTCTTTGCGGTATTAGATTCCTCGAAATATCATTTTTTTCCCTTTCTCTGTCCAACTTATTTCTACACAATTATACGTTCGGAGTGAGCCTACGTAAGCCTTATTTATTTTCAAATAAATCGATATCGATGATGATTGATTACCAGATAGGCGGATTTCCCCAAATCAACCGTCTGTATCGCCGGTTGCACGTGAACACTCAGTGGTGCAGACACTGTTAATCTGATCTCCAAAGTTTCGCTGCCTTCAGAATTGCTGGCAGTGCACATATAAGAGCCGGCGTCATTCTCCTCGACGCTCTGGATAATCAAGGAGCCATCACGCATCACGTAATGGCCTGACGATTCCTCGATCGGTTCCTCCCTCTGATTCCTATTATAGTACCACCTACGCGAGAAAACAGAAACAGGATTCTCCGTCATATAGTGTATTTAAATTCGATTCGATTCCATTTCCAAGGACCATTATTATCAGGCGGCCACCAAGTGAAAGCATCGACGGTGTAGGCAGACACTCGCAGAAACTCTGCTTTCGCATCGCTCCGACTCACATGTGCGCGTTCTCGACAGAATGCGTATGCAAATTTACCATTTCCCGCGCTCGTCAAAGCGACGATGTTATTATTGTAGTTACCTAACCAACGAGATTTCGAAAACGTTGCGTTCATGTACGCGCGTCGGTGCCTGTCCGAAACCGTATCTCCTCGCTGCACACACTTACCACAAAATAACTATTGTTTCATCGGGAAAGACCGAATGCATTTCCCCCTGCTATTGTACATCCATACTACGCGGCTATATTCCTGTATTTCTGTTTCTATACACGCATATATGGTGCGGCGAGATACGTACCCTGGCACGCTTTCAAAACGTTCACTTTTCAAGAACGTGCATTTTAATGATATTTGTCAGCGCGATTATTCAGACGGCTGCAGCCGCGTTGACGTGTGTGTCACGTTAACCCTTTAAAGTCTCTTTTTTTTAAATGAAATATTTATTGTCTAGTTATTTTTGAAGACTCAGGGAATCGCTTGAATATAAAAATGAGATCGAAACATAAAAATTGGCGGATCAAAATTACGGATCTAAAAAATAAAATATTATATTATAATAAAATTTTTATTATGTAGACAAAATTATTTAAACGACAAAATACGATCAAAATATATAAAATGCGATGTAAAAATGAAAAAAACTTATGGCAGTTTTACAATACATTATTAAATAATAGCAGTAAAGCTATAACATAGAAAGCTTCAAAAGTTTTCCTTTTGTAGCTATAAGTCAATCAATTTCTTCATCAATAGTTATTTTTCCTGTCATTAAAATATAGAAAAACTTAAAATGTTCGTTTATACATTAGTAATGTATAATAAACAATTTTTTTTTAAACAAGATTGAGTTGTAAGGAATAGTTTAATATTTACCAAAAATATAATTTTTTGAAGACACTGGTAATATATATATTACTAGACTTTAAAAAGTTAACGTATAATAGGAATTTTTAGCGCTCCGGGTTCAAACAATTTCAAACACCTTTATCTTGCTAAGATTTAGGACACCGTGTAAGAATATATAATAGAAGTTTCCACTTCTATAAAATTATCGGTCTTTTCATAAGAACATTCCGCAATTAAACTTAAGGTGGCATATGTGTCTTCTCTAAACTTGTAGAGAGAGAGAGAGAGAGAGAGAGAGTGAGAGAGAGAGAGAGAAAAGTGAAATTTCATTCTTAAAGATTGAAAATTGAGCCACTCTTTTCCAAGAATGGCTTTTTTCACTCTTTAGAGTAAAATATTACACTTTAAGAATTTAGAGAATTGGAATACTACATCTACACATGTCTCTTTACTAGTATTATTAACAAGTCTCTCTACTGATATTAGCAATTCTCTCTACTAATATTAGTAAATGTGCCTTACACATGGAAAGCTTAGCTTCTCGTACATGCGATGTTAAAATCAATATTCCATCTAATGTTTGTATTTTAACTTCCCCATTTTCAGGACCATATTTTCCAGTGAAATATGATCAAGTGGTAACATCTATATTCTTACACTGTGTGGTTCGGGACAACGCCGACGATTTTTGCCGAGGCGCATGCTATAACGCTCTAGCATAACTATGCGAATATATAGCGCAACTCCGTAGATCGATCCCTTGCGAATTTCACGAAACGAGATCACGCATAACTTCGCCGGCTCTCCGTGTTCGTCTTAATTGAAAATTCGGGGTGCCCGTGCTGTCTCGATTTAAGCCAGTCTTGGCAAACAGGATAATCCAATCGATCCTTGGCGAGCACGCGCGACCTTTGACCTTATCGGTGGTCAGTACGATGTGAAATGCGCACCGACGGCCGCGCAAGAACATGTTAATCCGAACAAAATAGTCTATCTTTTACTATTAATTCGTGGCATTAAGCGACATTAAAGAGATTTATTGGCATCAGTTTCTATTTGCATATCATGTACATTATTGAGCTTATGCGCGAGAGATGGATTTTCTATAGGGGAGCACTCTAACAGGAAGTATATAAATCTCGACGAAGATAATTTCCTTCCCCCTCTCTATTATCTTATCAATCCCGTCGGCACGACGTCAGTGTTGCAACGGAGTCACTAATGAAAATTTCAAGCTGCCGCCATTTTTACGATACGAATCTGTTAGCGTCGACTATTTAACGAACTTGCATATGTATTTGTATAACTGGATTGACATGAATTTTTAATATAACGCGAATAAATTTCAAACATATGCGTTCTCTGCGCTCTAATTAAAATGAGTTGAAAATACGTTGTTTCTTTAATAATGTAAAACTCACTTTTAAATATTGTGCAAAAATAGAATTCAAATGTAAAAGAGAATTCTAATTAAATCTGCTGTATCTCAATTAAATAAGTTAAAAGACATAAAGGATAAATGTTATTCGCTTTAATAAAAAAAGTATATTGCTTAAATACCTCTTCGCTTAAGTCGATTAACGTTAGACGTAAAACCGCTATCAATATTTCAGATAAATCAGGCTAATTAAATGAGATTACTCATACAAATCGATTATAACTGAATACCGGCGATATTTAAATCGATCCCAATTCGAGATCCCTTATCACCCTACGGGAAGTTTATCGGAACCGAATAGAGCCAGTTCATCTTTCCACGATTGCTCGTAACGCGCCATTAGCCTTGGCATCGTCTCTCTCGTATTCACAGAACTCCCTCAATTTAGTCTCTTCCTCTCTCTCTCTCTCTCTCTCTCTCTCTCTCTCTTTCTCTCTCTCTCTCTCTCTCTCTCTCTCTCTCTCTCTCTCTCTCTCTCTCTCTCTCACTCGCTTTTCCGCGATGATCGGCCCCACGTGGTTTAGAAATCCGCTAAAGCGTAGTGGCCCGAGTCTTGCTTACTTCGCATCCGGGAGGAGACGTGAAAGGCCAATGACGACGAGGACGAGGACGAGGATGATGACGATGAGGAGACGGCCAAAGAGGATAGGAGCGGAGATGGCGGCCGTGTTGGCAGCGAAGCAGAAGTGGAGCCACAGGGATGAGGAGTATACCTATAGATAATCGAATTTACGAAGGGAAATTGGCGAGGGTAGGAGATGGGATACGGGGATGCTCGAGTGCGAGGGAACCCGGAGAGATGGAAGACTCCAACGAACCCTCAAACTCTCTTCCTCTCTCCGTCTTCATCTTCTCCATCCTCGTCTTCTCCATCCTCTTGTCCTCTCTACTTGCTTTAGCTTTCTCTTCTTCTTCTTCTCTGTCAGTCTCACTCTTCCTTTTCTATATCCCTTATCCCTATCTCCAGCTTCTCTAGCTTTCCACCCTCCCCCCCCCCCTCGCCCCGCAGCTCTCTTCCGTCGGCTAAATCAACCTACGGAGGAGACGACTAGAAGAGGAGGAGCAGGAGGGAGCCGACGTGGAAGAAGAGGGCGGCTGGAGGAGAGCCGGTGAGGGGAAACGCGCGGTTGATGAACACAAGCATGGAATACTCAGTGACGTCGACGTATACGTAAATGCGGAATATTTGATGGGCTGTCAGAAGCAGTCTCTGTAATCAGCGGTCGGTTTGTTTGCGCTACCCATACAGCCCTCCCGACGTCTATATATCTTCCGACTATCTTCGTTCATCCCCCCGGCTACTATCGTCGCGCCAGCGTAGATTGGCGGCTCTATACGCGTCGCACGCGCGCGCGTGTACACACGCACGCGTGCGCGGGTACACAGACCGCGAATCACATCGTTCTATATCCGCGTCGATTCTACAAAATTTGCGATCAAAGTTCCGTCGATATGTTCTGCCGGCGACGTTTAAAATTTTCATTTTATATTTTCGACGCGTGAGAAATCAGGAATGAGAGAGAGAGAGAGAGAGAGAGAGAGAGAGAGAGAGAGAGAGAGAGAAAAGATTCTAAAAATTGCGACAGAGAGCACTGACTCTTAAAATGACTCTTAAACGTCTCGCGCTCATCGATTTTCGGTTCATCCATAATTATTTAAATGCATCTCGCTGCACGACACGACGATAACCGTGTGTTTCCATTTGACCCGAGTTTGATTACTGCACCGATCCTCCGCACGGTGCTCGCGGCATCAATGATGGGACCAAACTAGTTGCTAATCGCGTAATCCGCTGTAATAACATGCTCCCCACCACGCAACAAGTTTCATAGAGCCTCTCATCGCTCTCTTCGTGGTGTTGCATCGATGTGAGTTGCGATCTTGACACAGACTGATATTTCATATATCGTACGACAAACTCTTTAAACATGTTGATTAGTTATAGAGTCACGGTTGATTCAATCCGGATGACCAATCACAGTTGAATATTCTCTACATATTCAATTGTGATTGATCAATTATTTTATTAAAATTATTTACAATTTAGTTCCGAAACACAATAGATGTATTGAGCCTTAAGGAAGGAAGCGGTTCATTTGCGCACTGTTATAATTGTCCACTGCCAATCACAGATGACTTTCACATAGAGAGTTCTTAAAATCTTTTTCTCGCATTATATATATGATTGAACTTGTGCAATTGATACAGATTCCTTAAAGTATTAATCAATCACGAGTCGAATATGAGAAGATTATACAATTATATATGATTGGTCAGTTTTTTAAAGGCTTACTAACACTTGTATTTCAAGACTTACGCTTACGAAATTCTGAAGGAACACATAAAAGTCAGCAGAAAATTAAAATGACTTAAGTTTGACTCTTAATGTTAATAAGCAGTCAATTTCGTAACAAAGTCATTTTGACTTTTTCTCAATTTGATGTGTTCCTTGGAATGTAGAATGAGTTTTAGGATGGAAAGATCCTTTATGTCCTGCAGTTAATCAACAGACTCGAAAAGTTTTGTTGTACGGCATATGAAATATCAATCGTACGCGTTACCATCCTATTTGCTGTTTCCTCCTCGTTCCTTGTGAGATAAACGTAATACATCCGCGAGCGAGTAATATGCACGAGCGGATAAAGGATGGTATCCGTGAGAGTTAACGTAATATTTAATAGTCGGAGCGCAGAGAAGAAGAAAATTCTCGTTTCATAACTGTTTTCTCGTTCACCTCTCTCGGTTCACCTACCCACCACGGTCTTCCAGGAGTCCGCGATGTCGATGAACTCGTCGCGTGGGCGTTCCCGCGCGTGGGGCTCACATTGCGCGAAATATTCTGTCCGCAGATCTATGTTTAAAATTAGCATTAATATAAGGAAAATAGAGACACAGGCGTCTAGTAGAGAATGAGCATCGTCCGCGTGTTCGTCTGTTATTTGCACAAAGATTCCAATTTCCTCATCACCTGGCGCTGTCGCGCGCGGCAGCACACTCCCGTTAGAACATAACGCGAAACATCATTAAACACATACGCGCGATTTGATTCTGTAATATACATTATTTTAGATACCGAGTCTTTATCTTTATTTTATCCTTATTTTCCACCGAGTTCCCACGTAACAAAGGTAACGACTTTTTATACAAATTTTCATTCAATTAACTACACCCTCCTGTCTTCTTTAATTTCTCTTGAAAAAAAATGACATTAATGAAACTCCTTTTGTGAAGAAGTTACACGATGTTTCCTGTGTGCCTGACAGTGCCAATGATGAGAGCACGAGGCACATTCTTTCAACGTAAACGAACTTTACTTGTTCACATAGTTAGTTTTACACTCTCCATATTCTTGCGTAACGAAAACGGAAGTGCAATTGAAACTCAATATATATCAGTCTCGTTCGTTTCGTTCTAATATCGGATCATCAATATTTATCGTGTGTACGTTGCGATCGCTCTTCATTATTAACTGCCATTCACACCGGGACGTTGCGTTATATATGGATTTCGTGACCGCTATCGCACAACCGCGACGTATGTGATGTTAGCGAAGCGGCCTGTTTAATCTTCAAGCATCACCTTTAATTCAAGCGCAGCGTACCATACTTTGTATGCAGATTACTTAACAGCATCGCTGGGCCACGGCGGAAAGTAAATGCCTGCTTACCGTTTAATTGCGTATCTGAGCGTAACGCAAGCCCTCCCCAAGGAAAGGGGGAAGGATAAGAGAAGAGGGATGAGGTCGACGAGGGAAAAAAATGCTATTTAAAATCTAATTATGGGAATTACGAAATTGGTAATACCACGGAAAACTCGGACTTTCGGTACGCGGCCTGGAGATCCGGTACACGTATACGCACGCATACACGAAAGAACCGTTTCTACCTCGCAAATACGCTTCGTTAATAATATAAATTTAATTGAGAATTAAACATAATTTATCGATCTATAATATTAATAAGGGACATTAATAAATCTATGAAATTATAATAATTGATTACTATAATATTAATAAGAGAGAGACAATACGGCTAAATTATATTTTAAAAAAATCTTACCTGTTAGTAGGAGTGGGGTTGGCGTAGGCCACGCAGGGGATCACGACGGTGTCCTTTAGACGAGCCGACATGTACACCAGTTTCTCATTTATTATAGGCGGCATGGAGCCACGAATTTCTGAAAATAGAAACAAGCGATGCGCGTAGATTCAATTATAGCGCAAAATCGAAGATTAAATCGCAGGACGCTATTGGGTCGCCGCCGCCGCCGCCGTTCGTTCGGGGATCGATTCCGGGCAAGTTTGCCGTGTGATACGCGGAAAATATGTTCATAAATCGTTACTGTCCGCGAAGAGGGAAGGAAATGCGAGATCTCGGGCGGCAAGAGACGGGTGGAACACGGGGGGGGTGGAGGAAGCAAAAAGAAAAAAAAACGGCAGGACTCCGCGCACGCATCCAGCGCGACGTTTAATGGGGAGTTATGGTCGCAGATAACGCCACGTCTTACGACACGGTGCACTATGAAGCGGAACCAACGTTAGATAACGACGATATATCTCCGCGCTTTGGCGAGAATTTGAAATTACGTCACGCGCTATCCAAAACGTCGGAAAAATTACGTTTCGCTCGAACGGCAACGTCGAGCGGAACTCCTGCACGAAACTTGCGTCGAGTATTAACGAAATTTCGCAATATTTTCTTGTTTTTCTTTTTTTTTTTTTTTTGAGACCGCATCAGTCTACGTTGAAATAAATTAAAACGTTACGTCTAAAAAAGAAATTCATATGCAACACGCATACAAATGCGATTGCCGCTGTGTTCGCAATAAAATCATAAAAGTAACATAATGAAAAAAATAAAAATTAAATCGCATTTGTTAATTAAGTTTTTGCATACGGCTACAATATCCTTCGCTATAGCACTCCGCCGAAACTGTATCGCGTAAATCGCTCGCGTTCCTAATTCGCGCCCAGCATACTTTCGGCTATACAATATAATCTCACCTCGCTCAAAATTTCGGATTTTCTTACACGCGGTATGGAAATTCACGAATTAATTTAATATATTGGGGTTACGCGCGTTCTCGCAGCAAAAATAAAGATAATGCCGATTAATGATACATCAAATATGATGCGGCGTATCATGGTCGCGCTACACAGTTATTCCATTTGTTCAATTACGAATGTAGGTATTTTTATTTTGCCGTGGCTATGTTAAAATAAAGCCACTCAATCTAACCCCCTCCCCGCCCCGTGCATATCTGCGGTAGAAATGTAGCGTGGTTTATTGATTCATCCATAGATACTCAAGTGCCCTCCTCTTCGGCACGTGTGTTATTTCGCGATCAAATGATGTGTGGACAGCGTCGCACATACGTGCTGTTACATTTAACGGGGAATTAATGCGCTGGATTACGGCGGCGAATACTCGCCGCGAGCGTTCATACATACCTCTTGTACGTTGCGACAAAAACATTTATCGTTTACGTGAGATACGTTTATACAGTAACCGTATATGCACGTTGCCTCACGTTGCATTTCCCAATATGATTAAAATTAATAGCAAATGTCAATGCGAGGAATAACAATGCTAGCGTTAATTAATTATAACGTTACACCTAATGTTTTGTTAAGTGCAGTTTCGCAGAATTACGATTCTTCGATCGACCGAAGGAAAGAATTTAATGATTTAAATGGTCATGTAGAATGCAGACCTCCGAAACAGGTTAAAACTAGAGCAAACCAAATTAAACAGAAATGTAAATTCTACAATATGTTTTAATAAATTAGAAATTTCTGTCACAGAAATTCAAAATGATGTGTTTTCGAGACTACATAATTTTATAGAAAAAATTCAGATGTCAAAATCTGGAATTAAACAAAAAGAACGATTTTGCTGAATCTAGAAATTTAGCTAGTTTCAAATCTGAAAATAACTTTGTTTGAACCATCAAAATAATTATGTAGAATGTTTAAACGTTAATGGCAATGTTGCAAAAGTTTTAATGTTTCAGCAACCAGAATTTAAGCGCCCTACATAATTATTTTGATAGATCAAACAAAATTATTTTCAGTATCTAGCTAAAATTTTAGATACTTCGGCCAAACTGTTTTTCACTTTCCGTGAATAAACGGATATAGGTGTATCGCTGAATTGTGTACCGGAATCGTTTCATGATCGTGCGTTATTACGTTCTCCGAAATTGCGCGATAAATGTTAACTTTATATACTGGCTCTCTAAATTTTCGGCGAGCCCCCTGCTGGGATTTACACTCTCGCGGATAATGCGCCGAAAAGTTTCCTCATTACTCCGGGAAAACTACTGTACATCGAGATTTTGGTTAATTTAGAGGGTATATACCAACCAACGGTCCGAAGGCGCGCGTCGAAATATGCAAACGATCAAATTTCTCCTGAACTTCATTATTAAGTTATTAACTACCTAAGTGCGCTTAGCATAAATTTCTATCTTACGGCGGAAGATATCCAGCGCGGCGGGGCCCAGCCCGGCGGGGCCGACTTTATTACGAGTGCACGAGCGCGAACGCGTACGTTTCTGGAAAATTGAAACCCGTGAATTTTTTAACGTCCGCCGAGATATTCTTGCTCGGGCACGTCGAATCGGTTTTTCTTGCCTGATTATGCGGCGGCACACAAACGACTACGCGTTCCACTCTCCGCCTAGCTCCATCCCGCATCTCATTCTCCTCTCAAGGATAACATTGAATTATAAAACGTCATTCGATTGTCATTATCGATGATACGCTACAATTTAAATTGTTTCATTGTTATGATATAATACATCATGTATTATTTCAATAATTACTAAATAATTATATTGATTCAACAGTAATTGTTATATTACAGTTGATATTATTTTGTGTTAATATTATTCTGTTTGTATTGTAAAATTCGAAAAAAAAACCCGTGCTATCCTCGATATTAGCTGTTGATGCAGCATTTTCTTTTTTTAAGGTTAATTTTATTCGTTCCCTTCTGCGTTCGCAATTCGCTTTGAACAAATATTTATCCCGTCTGTATATCGCTGCTAGGCTTTCACCGAATATCGTTTATTCGGCAAGCCGTCGAATGATACACGAGGTAATTAACTCACGAGTGAATTGTGGCGATAATTAATTGATGTTTGTTGGAAATATTTGTGTGATTAGAAATATACCAAAGCGGCGTGCTGATTATGGATTTCAAACATGTCGTACCTAGTTAAATCGTGTTATATTAACCCAGCTAATTTCCGAATTGAGAAACTCTTTCGACAACAGTTTATTTAATCGCGATATGATAAAGCTTACAAAATTTGCAATAACCGCGCGTATTAATTAATTGGCGCTATTATTCGGAGCGCGTCTATGATCAAGGCGGTTTTACAAATGCAACATGGAGAATTTTGTTTGCAAGTATAATATAAGAGCAGAAAGTAAACGGGCGTATAAAATCACAGCTCTGTTCGAACCTACGAGAAACTTTAAATAAGTCGCACATCCTCCGAAATTTGCGATGTCACAGGAGATCCTCCTAGTTTTAAAGTTTCAGAACACACACTGTCCCTCTCTCTTTTCTTCTCCATCTAGTAGTTTTGAAAATCTAGAATATAGTTTATAGGGAGACGCGGCGAGAAGACTTCACAATGAAGATACCCCGATAAAAGAGTATCGATCAATATTCCATCATAAATATTATTTCAGTTTTCCTCGTGATATACGAGATATCAATTTCAATCGCGTACATCAAATAAGAACAACAGACGGATAATGTATTTGTAATGATCCCGGAAGAATTGACGTCATCAGGTCAGCTACATCGCGATGGCATTGCGATAGGAAAGGTAAGCACAATGGTTTGCATTTCCCTCGGCGTTCATGCGGATGCGATTAAAGTTCCACTTAATTTCGAACGCGATGTGACATCCTACGAAGAAGAGAAACGTCATTAGCGGGACCGCTTGGGGTAACTTCCTTCGTCCTATCTTCTCTTCGCCCTCATTTATTCACTTCTTAGTAATTTATTCAGTTCTCAGTAACATAAGGCCATACTGTCATCGCTTCTTTAACCATTATCTAATTAAACATCGACCGCGCCCTGTCGAAGAAGTCTCACGCTGATCGTTAAACGCACTGTTTTTACCTTCTTTCATCCCCAGCGACCACTCCGCTATCGCGAGATAAGATCCGAGTTAACGCGCTCCACGCGATAGGGAACAAATTGCAATAGCGCAAAAACGAGGACGATGCTCCCCGGAATTAATTATTTACTATCCGTTCGATGATATCTTCATTCTTGACGATCTCTTTTGATCGTGCGGACATTAATTAATCAGTGACTCATGTCGATGATCATGTTAATAATGCAGATAAATATTCATATATAATTACGCACTTTTGTAAACTTCAAAACTTTATTTTTATTAAAAATTTCAATAACGCAGATGTATCTTGCACTCGATTTGTGGGACAAATTTTCCCTTTTCGCCGCGCTCTTCTTTGGTTGCTTTCATTCCAAATGAAAAAAATGGGAAATATAATTGCTGCGGTATCGATCGAATCGGGTTCAGGTAAAGTAAACATTTAATTAAACTCCGCCATACGTCCGTTATACGTTCAGCTCGAGGCGGAATTTACCGTTCGACAAGCACAACGGATATCCAAGGCTTCTATTCTGTTTACGTTTTCGAAAAATTTAATAATTGTCGAAATAAATTCATCTTTGTATTTGAAACTATGATGGAACGATAGAATAAAAATAATAAGATAGTATCTGTAGAAAATCCAGAGGAATAAATAGACTTCTTAATATAATATGTTTGAATATAACAATTTCATTGACTTCATTCATAGTTCGGAACCAATTTTTCCCCGAGGAAAATATCGAACTATTGTTTTCGAATAATTAGAGCGATAGAAAATAGTTTTCTCAACGAAATCAACTTCGGAGGAGAAACTAATTGAAAATAATATATTGTTTAAAATAACAAGAAATAATAAAATAACGACCATATTTTCTATAATTAATTAAAATTCGTTAATTTTTGTCCGGCAAACTTGACTTTAATAAAATTTTAATATTTAATTTAATGCTTGGAAATTAATTTAGCTATTTTTTAATTATAAGCATAATATAATTCTGAATATTAATAAATTTTAGTCTAGATATAAACAGAATTTTGATAGAATTTAACTATGAATAACATTCTCTCTCTCTCTCTCTCTCTCTCTCTGATATATTTTAATTATTATAATATATATACGGAAAAAAATACGACTATGATTAAAATTGATCAAGGAGTCCCTTACAAAGTAACGCGATGCAAGCTTGGGCGTCCCGAGTGTACAAGGAGAAAAATCTGTGACGTACTCACCAGTCAGTTGCAGCCGCCCTACATTGCTGCTGACGACGGTATCCTGAGTTAGCCGGTGATGCGTTCTGCACCGATACGTCATCTGCGCGTCGCTTCGCGTAATATTGATTATCATCAACTCGCCGGTCGGCAGCATATGATATTTGCCATCTATAACAACACGCGTGACGGGGGGGTTGGAGAGGAGGTTTGAATTACGTTTCTATCATCATGGAAATCTAAATTGATCGGAAGGAAATTACGTGTTTATACGTGCGCGCACGTAGATGACGTCATGCAATATAACTCCTGTTTTCCAGCGATATAATTAATTTACACGACAATACCCAATATTCGTGCGCGGTAAAAGGTAACTGTAATTTTAGAATAATTCAATTCCTCCTGTTTCATATTAAATAGAATAATTCTATATTCCATTTTAGAGTAATTACACATGTGCTCGTCCACATTGAAAAATAATGTAAACGTATCTCTCTATGTATATATTATTTCTGTTGATTTTTTAATTTGCTTACCGCCCATTGTGGAGGGATAAATATTGAAGACTGGTTCTTGGAGCCAAGACGTGACCGTGACGTGATCGCGAACAAAACTGGGCACGTTGCAGCGCATGAGCACGTTGTTGCCGAGGAAGCCACTGGGATTTTGCACTTCCGGATCGTAACGTTGGTTTACCACTGCAACGATAAGTTCCACTTTCCATGTATCCATATACTATGGTTTCGAGGACCATAAGAACGTAACGTAAATGTTAATGGTACCGCAGCCGCACAACATTACAATTCACTTTGATACACGTTTGCTGATAAGAACCAAAACGACCCAATGCGAGACAGTTTGCCACGTTTTCAACGTTTGAGGCCGCTTCTAATTAGAGTTTTCTAAATGTATATGCGGACATACGTAATTTTATCCCTCCCCCCCTCTCTCTCTCTCTCTCTCTCTCTCTCTCTCCCCACTTAATGATCTGTTTAACGCATGTTTGCGGGTAAACACGCGTTACATTTACTGCGAATATCCGCATGTTAAATTTACAGGATCAGTTAATAAAATGAGTAACAAATAGCCTTCGTTAATTTACTAGAAATTTAATAATAATTGCACAGAATAACGGAACACAAAGGATGAACAATGGTGGAATATTTGATGCTACGAGGAAAGCCGGGAAATGATCACGTATGTTAAATTATTCAGATTTACTATGCGCTTTTAGTCATTTTTTGCTAAGTAAATAAAAAGATAAAAACTAAACTCGCTTTCCTCATATCGTACCGTACTTTTACAATTAAATCTTTTACGTTGAGCGAACAATTTAATGTATTCTGTGTTAGGGAAACTTTGTAGTTTATAGAAAAGTTATTTGTTCGCATTAATAATTGGCTTAGAAAAAAAGGAGACAGTTATGAAAAATATGGAATAACGCGAACTTCTTCGGATGAATCATGTCATCCTCTGTTTAACCACCGTCATTTCTACACGGCCAACTTTGCGCGACTAATGTGAGAAGGCTCGCAGGTTTGATAGAAACGAGACAGCACAATATGGCTAGAGTAGAAAATATCAAAAGGTTGCGGTCTTATCCAAAATCTCATGTCGCGATTCGCCCCTGACCCGGCAGCACGTAAGTTGATGGGCTCGGCTGAAAGGTTGGTAAGGGCATGTCTAAGAGGTGGATGGAATAAGGTTGTAAAGAACGTGGAAGGCAGTCAGGCAGGAGTCTAAAAGAGCGACAGAGAAAGGGGAAGTGAGAGAGAGAGAGAGAGAGAAGAAGCAAAGGAGAGAAATAACGAAAGAAGAAGAAAGAGGATAGAGAAGCGGACGATGGTGGTGGCGGCAGCCAGGGAATCGCTGTGGTGTGGTGGTGCGTTGGGTTCTCCGCAACCCGTTTCGAGAGTCAGCGGAGCGAGGCACTCAGACTTCAGAATGGGGTAAAAACTCAGTGAGTTTGCCCGTACTCCATCCACCTCCTCGTGCTCGTTCTATCCCCTCGCCTACCCTCTGCGAATGCTACCATTCTCTCTCTCTCTCTCTTACATCCTTTCTAGTTACGTTTCCCCTCGACAGCCTTCCTTTTCTAACTCTCTCCGTATATCGCTCGTTCGACTCTCTCGGTTACGCGGCAACCAAGCTGAACATAAACTCGGCAGACGTCTCGTGGCAGGTAATATTTACAAAGCATGAAACGAGCAGAGAGAAGAGATAGCGGAAGGGAATGCAAAAAGAAGAGGGAAAGGACGAAGAGAATCAAAGGGTGAAAGACAGAGAAAAAGATGCCACGCGCAAGAACAGCGATGTCAACCTGCTTTCCATCACAGAGCACACATCCATCCTCCCTACGAATCATCCACTAGAAATGAAAACCGCGCTTTTTCGACAACTCAGATTTTATGCAAAAGTATCGAGAAGAGAATCTCTCATAACGACGTGATTACGCGACAACGAATCCACAAGTCTCTGACGAGTAGCGAGTGTTTTAAGGTCGAGAATGCGGATAACACTGTTAATATATACAATAGATACACGTATGCGTATGTATGTGTATTCGTGCGCTCTTAAAGAATAAAAATGTAATTCAGAATAAACCAAATAAAAATTATACATGTATAAATCATAAATTATTATAAGAAATATTGTAATAACTTTTTCTGTCTTTATACATAATTCTATAATAAATTCCTTTAGATTTTCTACTTCGGTACACATCGAATTGAAAAGTATTATTTAAATCAATTTAATAATAATAATAATAATCTAGTGCACGAAGTAAAGACGCCGAAATATCCGAGTTATTTTGAAACAATAAGCTGCTAAGCTGAGAGACGCGACATGAGGTGGAAAACGTGAGTAAAAGTCCGTCTCGTAAAAGTGAGCGACGCGGTTCCTCCCTGTAGTTTTTATAAAAGAGTCTAGTGCGGTCGTTAAACTTACTCATTTTCTCGGTGTAAGGCAACACGTCGTACGTATTATATATTCGCAAAATAATGCCGTAACGCTTATTTCGTACTGCATGTATATTATATGTGTATCGAGCAAACGAAAAGCAACGACTGCCGAATTTTTTGAGGTATATTAATATGTTTCTCGGTCGCGTCCACTTTGTTCATTTCTACGAAATAAATAACGAGTTCCGCGAGTTGTTCGAGCTGAATACGAAATTTAGTTTGTCTTCGAGCTAACACGAATCCGTGTTGAATACAGGCAAACAGCGAAGGAGGAACGGCAATATCTGCAAAATGATATTCGTTATCCCTCCTCGTTACGCGACTCCTTGCTGTATCGGTATAGATAGACTGAATTTTTCTATATCTTTTCAGCTTATTATGCGTATTCCAAGTCATGTCATAGAAGGTAGCACGTATTCTCGAATAAAATACTCCATATTTCCAAGCTTGCAAACTTCCTTGCAAACGATGCCCTGGCGGCAGTTATTTTCCGCCATCCCTCGTCATCCTTTATGTCGTTTGCCTTACATCGTTCGGGACATTCGGGATCGATGATGAAATATGTCAAGTAACGACGAGACTAATGGCTTGTTTGTCTCGTAACTCTGCGGGAAAATACTGAACGATGGAAGTCACTCCCACGAGATGGTGTTTTTCGGTTGAATTCCACGTACAGGAACAACGGACGTAATGTATCGTCATTAGAATGTATCTTTCAGCCTGTAGAAAAATAGCCAAGATAAACCACGAAGTGCAGGTTTTCGCATGAAAATGGAAAGAAGAATCATAAACTGCTTCTTTAGAAACCAATCCCCTTACGGAAGCTTCCTTTTAGAGTGGCGGAAAGTTATCTTCCTTACAGAGACAAAGTTACTCCGCATGACATGCTATCCTCTTTCTCTCTTCATTTTTTGACAAAGTGTCGCGATTACGCACGGCAGCTGCCGAGGTGGTGGAAAAACGAAAAAGGTGACATTTCCGGCGGCAACCGGCAACGTACTCGAGCGATCGTGCACGCAATCATATCCATTTTGTTTCCAAGAATAGGGCGTGCGCGCCCGAAAGATTTTTCTCGAGGACGGAAGGAAGCGCTAGCTGAAGTCGGGCGTCGAGCACGGAAGCAGCGAGGAGGAGGGCGATGGAAAAGGCAGGATGAAACCGTGGAGGAGATGAGCAAAAAGGAAATGGCTGAGGCGGATACTAGGAGCTGACGCGGCAGAGGCACCAGGCATGAATCTGAAAAGGTATGGGCTGCGTTCACGCGACGATGATTTACGGGCGTATTAGGTCGATAAGATATCTTCCGGTTCGTTGACCTGGCGGAAGCTCTATTTTTAAGGCGCCTCGCGGCCTCCTTTTACTCCATTTACCCGTCCCTGCCTCTTTCTCTTTTCTCGCCGTCTTCTACTTCGATACTCTTGTAGACGCGAGTTTTGGAAGGTATCGCGTCGTCGCGAGCGGAAAGAATCCATAGACGAATCTTCCTTCCATTAACGTGATTTCAGTGACTAAGTACCACGGTTGCTCAATACGAGATTTCTAATATTCTATCAGATCATGCCTGTCAAATTTTATTTTCCTTATACAAAGCAGATCAATATTAAAAATTCTTGTGTGCGGAATCTTTGGCGTAAAGAAATTTAATGTTAGAAATTAGAGAGTTCAATATTTAAAAAATTCCAATCAGATCGCACACTTATCCGTTGACATCATGTCAAGTTGGCCCCCTAAAATATAATTTTCGTATATCTTTTGAACCAAGGGTGAGCAAACGAAATTCCAACTGAGCATTCGTGAGCAAACAATAAGCAAACGAATGCATGAAGAAAAAAATCGATTTTCTAATATTGGGGGGCTAGTGTGAAGTTGGCCCCCTAAAACACAATTTTCGTATATCTTTTAAACTAAGGGTGAGCAAACGAAAATTCCAACTGAGCATTCGTGAGCAAACGATGAGCACACGAATACATGAAGAAAAAAAATCGATTTTTTAATATTGGGGGGCCAGTGTGAAGTTGGCCCCCTAAAACACAATTTTCGTATATCTTTTAAACTAAGGGTGAGCAAACGAAAATTCCAACTGAGCATTCGTGAGCAAACGATGAGCACACGAATACATGAAGAAAAAAAATCGATTTTTTAATATTGGGGGGCCAGCTTCACACGGGTTTTGTTTAGTATCTAAAAATTCAAGCAAATCTAAATCTAAATAATTTTGTTGAACCATTATAATAATTATATTAATGTAGGAAACTCCAGTTTAATGAGCAATGCTATAATAAATTTTGATATCCTAGCGACCAGATTGACCTACATAATTATTTTAATAGTCTAACGAAATTATTTTTAGATTTACATCTCTAGTTAAATTTGTCGATACTTCAACACAGAATCGTTCTTTCTTTGCAGTAATTTATTTAATTCACTAATACGAGAAATACTTCTAACAAAAGTAAATTGTGAAAATCAAGTTAGTTCGATTATTTAATTATTACTCAAAATTTTACCGCAAAGCTGAGAGCTCGTTTACTTAATTTTTCAATAATTATCTGATACGATAATATAAATTGTCACAATTCTTCAATTGTCTTAATCCAGATAGCACACATTATTCTACGAATATTTTACATACTTCAATGCTAATATTTTTCTCCGAGAACATTTCTAAAATATCTCTAAAACGTTCAAAATGTTATTAAACATTTTGAATGTTTTTGAATATTCTACAATATTAGGGGAATATTGCTTAGAAAAGTTTCCTACAGAATACATCTGAATCTTGCAGTCACTAATTAGGTTTCTGTGCTGTAATCAAATTAATTTTACCTCCTTTTTTGCTTCTTTAACCTCTTGCACGTAATATCGATCTGTGTCCTGTGTCCAAACTTGTACACAAAAACATTATATATTCGTGTTGAAAGCAGTCCACTCACGTTCTTATTAATGTTTGTATGCGTTTTTAACATTTTTTAATTAATATTCAACGTTTCTTAGTGTCCAAATGACTCAATTTATAGGTAAGTAAACAAATAACAAAAATAAAGTGTTTTAAAACGTAAATTTTAAAATAAATAATAGAATAAAATATGGATAAATTTAACGTATCACATAAACGTCAATTAAAAAAAATATGCTTCCATGATTTTTTACAAACTTTATCAATATTATTACCTTTTCTGTATTTATTCTTTTACATAATATTTATATAACCTTCTAATATATTCATCTTGTGTTAAATTAGAAATTTAAGTTGACCGTTTGAAACATGCGATTTATGTTAAATTCAACTCTCATCTACTTCAACAGTGTAAATGTGCAAGAAGGTATACAAATTACAAATGCCATATAAAGACTGTTTTTATAACTCTACAAACTTTCCTAAAATTACAAAAACAATTTCATTGAATATGCTACAAGTATGATCTGTAAAATGTGTTTCTTTTACACTTTTTACATATCTTTTGAGAATACTCCAAAGTTTTCGAAAAATATTTATAAAACATTTATATGTAGAATGAATTGTGCTATCAGAAAATTTTTACAATCCGAATAATTTAGAATATAACTTGAGTACTTCCAAGTTTCCTCCATATACACTTTCATGTAGTTCACGGAAAGAACAATTTTTCTGGAGCATTTTAAAATTTAGATACATCTCTAAAAATAATTTTGTTAGACCATCGAAATAATTATTTAGGAAACTCGAGCCTGATGAGTAATGCTGCAAAAAGTTTTCTGGTTTTAGCAACCAGTTTGAGCATCCTACATAATTATTTTGATAGTTGATCCAACGAAATTATTTTCCGGTCTGTATCTACTTAAATTTTCAACATACTTCAGCAAAAGTATTTCTTCCGTGAAAAACACTTACATATTATTAAACACAGTAATTTAACTTCCTAATACTCGAAACCTCAAAGTACGACAAATAAAATTACTTTTATTCAAGTCGAAGATCAAGTTATTTAGTAACTCATTTATTTAACTATTACATCAGAGAGAGTTCACCACAAAAAGCTCTCTTATTTAAATCTCTTTAATTTAATTTCTCAATGAATGTCTAATACGACAATTCACATTATACAATTCTCTTAACGCGGCAATAATTGTCCGATACGATAATGTAAATTGTACAAGTCTCAATAACTCGATTATTTCCAAGATTTCTCTATATACGTATAACATTTTCTTTCAATGGAATACCAAATTGCGATTTCAATATCTAGTAATTCCATTATCCTTTAGATTCCGCTGTGACACGACGGAGAGACAGCCCCATTACTTAGTTCGCCGATTATAATCTGATACGATATATATATATATATACATAAACGGGAGCGCGAGAAGGAAATTTCATCTCACCAGTCCTGAGACCAGAAGAGGCGATCGAATCTATAAGCCGTGAGCGCGAGTCCATCGTCTGCGTGAATACACACGCGCACGCGTCGCTCTCGTAAGGTCTTCATCTCCACGACCTACGTAGGATACGAGGAGGACGCCGACGACGTCGGGGAGCAATGGGAGGAATAATGGGCACAGAGAAGCGGACCGCAGATAACGAGCTTGGCAAGTTTCGCTCGGTTGACATACCTGCCCTGACGGTGACGTCTCTGCTAACGACCGCGCCGACACTGTTGACGGCGGAACACTTGTAAATGGCCCAGTGGACATCCTGCCGGAAGGCCTCGGCCTCGAACGCGGGGAAGTGTATCGTCCCGTTGCCGAGGACATGCCTGATGCCGAGGATGTTCGTTATGCTGCCGCCGTCCGCCGCGAGCCAGTCGACGGTTGGCAGTGGATTTCCTCGCACGGTGCAGTCCACCCGGCCGCCGTTTACGTTGGTGAACTCCACCCTTGACGGCGGCTCCGTCACGAAGCTGGGCCCCTGCGTTTCGTAAGAGGCGTCGGCGGTACCTGCTTCGCAGCACGGGACAGAAACGAAAGATATGTATTAATGGCAAAACGTAAAGCGGCTTAACTGTATTCAATTAAGATTATCGCTCTTTTTCCCCCCCACTTTCTCTGCCTAGCATACATATTTCGCGGATATCTGCTGCGCCTTCCGCCTCCCTTTTCATTATTCATTTCGCAACGCCGCGGCCGCAGCGCCATACAACTTTAAATACGCTTAAAATTTCCATTACCAGCGTCGTGCTTTCGCGAATTCCCGGAAAACTCGCCGGGGCCCGAAATCCGGACTTGTCGTGGATCTTCGCGCGGACGAACCGGTTTCGCTAGACGCGTGCCCGCTTTACTTTGAAGTTCTAATGCGCCATAAATTCTGGAGTATTATACGAATAACAATCAGAAACGCATTAATCACGCAGCAGCGTCCACGAATGGACACTCAGCGGTGGATTTTTCGTTCGCCACCGGCCGAATGCGAAGTAATTTTCTGGACGGGGTGGGGGGGGGGGG